>NC_056727.1:1009244342-1009409342 GCF_019279795.1 Protopterus annectens | reverse complement strand
CACTCTGTAGTTCATGTAGAACACAGCCAGGGATATTGTCAGGTCTCACAGAAGCTGTATTCTTGGGCTTGGACAGTGCTGTTTTTACCTGTGCAGCAGTAATACTGGGTGCCTGGCAATCTGCTGGTATTATGACTGGTCCTTTGGGGGGGGAGGGGTAAAGTTGGCACTGAATATGTCAGCCAGTATATTGGCAATATCTGTTGGCTCAGTATAGGAGGTACAATTGTGCAGTAGCTCAAAGCAAATCTGGGTATTGCCATGGAGATTCTTTACATAACTATAGAAGGCCTTATGGTTGTCTTTACTATCTGCTGCAATTCTGTTTTCATAGCTAGCTTTAGAGGATTTGAAGAGGGATCTCAACTTTTTGTTGAGGCTGATAAGGGAGTTTTTCCAGTCTTGGGACTTCACCTTATTCTGCATCAGTTTCCTCCTTCTGTTGTAGAGTTTGTTTATGTCAGGGGACCACCATATAGGCTTACTTTTTTGGAGGAGAGCATCTTGGTTCTATTGAGTATGGCGAGATTCATGCATTTGTGTACGTGTTTGTACAATGCATTGATGTATGATTTGGCAGTCATGCAACTATCCTTCATTTGCATGGGTGCTGTGACGTTAGCCACCTCTGTTTTTAGGAGCCCAAAGTTAGCTTTGGATTAGTTTTCATGGTGGTTACCTTTGTGGGGGGGGGGGGGTTGGATGGGAGGGATGTGGATTTCTAAGGTGATTAGTTCATGGTCGGCTCTAACCAGGGAAGAGTTGACTACTGGTGTAGAGCAAAGGTCACCCATGTTAGTAATGACCAGCTCAAGGATGTTGCTACCTCTAGTGGGGGTAAGAACAAGCTGGTCCAGGGCATTGGAATTAATGAATTCCAGGAAATGTTGGGCAAGTGTATTGGTACATGAGTAGTTTTCCCAGTTAATGGAGAGGTAGTTGAAGTCACCCAGTATGAGAGTGTTAGGATGGACCCTAATATTGTCCAGGTGCTTAGGAATGTGGAGTGTGAGTCTTCGGACATGGTTGGGGACCTATAACAGGCTACGACCTGAATCACTGTCTTACCCAATGTTAACTGCACCTGAAGTATCTCAGATGCATTATGATGGGCTACCAGTCGGGAGGTGTGCACATCCTTTATGAATATGGAAACACCACCACCTTTGGAGCTTCGGTTCAAGTTCTGGGGCCAGAAGATGTGTAATGAGTTATAGCCTGGTAGTGCAGGAGTGCTTTCTGCTGCCTTGAACCAGGTCTCTGTTATGGCATAAATGTCGATGTTCTCCATTTTAAGGAGTGCTTCAAGCGAGTGCATTTTGAGATTTAGACTTCTAGCATTGAGCAGCATTACCCTCAGATTGCATTTGTTTGTAGCTGTTATGGTGGTAATTTGGTTTTTGGAACACCACATAAAAATGGCACTATAGAGGTGGCAAGAGCCTTGGCCAGTATCCAGAAGCCCAGGGGTGACAGATGCAGGCCATCTCTGGCAAAACATCGAGGTCTGTCAATCATGTCATCCCAGGCAGACAGATACTGGATCCCCTTAGAATGACACCAGAAACTTAGTCAATTGTTGAAATCAATAATTTTCTGCTTATACTGTGGTATCATTCTGGGTGATGGGCTACATAATCTGAGAGCTCATCCATGTCTCTTTTCATGTAGTCCAGGGAGGTATGTCTCAGGTCATTTACACCCACATGTACAATGACAGAGCCATATTTGTCCCTGTTGTTGACAAACCTGAGTGAGTGCATTATGGGGTGGATCCTTGCACCTGAAAGGCAGCTGATTGTTACTTTCTCTTTATTCAACCTAGTGAGTGGGACAACAGTGTGCCTCACTATCAAGTCACTTATGACTAGTGTATTGGGCATGCTGTTTTGCACTAGGGGTTTTGGCTGAGTGGCACACTGTTTAAGAGAGTTATGTGTCTCGTGATTAGTGTTGTGTTGTGGTGGTAGAGTGGGTTTCTGTCTTAGAGGTCTCTGCTGTTTAGGTAGATTTTTATTGTGCATCTCCGCAAAGGTGGGTGTGTGATTTGTGTTTTTATGTGAAGACAGTGCTAGTGTGTGTTCTGGAGGGCTATGTATTCCATGTGGTGTGGTGCAAGTGTTGACCTTCTCCTTTTGACCAGCTATTCCAGTCTTGGCTGGCGAGTGCATGGCTTACAATGTGGATATATAAGTGCATCTCTCGCAAGTCTGAATGTTGGGAGGCAAGAAGTGAGGGTTGTCAGTGTACATGAGGCAGTTGCTACATTACCTCAGGATGTCCAAGTTCACCAGGACAATAGGATAAAGTACAAGGAACTGACTTTCAGACATGACTGGAGGAGTGAGCATTAATAATAAGTACTGGAGCTATTTTCTTGTAGAACGTTTAGTGCTGGTAGCACTTTTGTGTGCTACAATAATTGCTACAAGAAGTCTGGCAAAGTGCTAGACTAATAAGCTAGTAAAAGTGCAGGAGATGGGAGAACTAGCAGATTTTATTTAATTAATTTATTTATTTAACATTTGTTTACAGGGAAAGTCCGACTGGACACAGGTCCTTTTTCAGCAGAGGCCTGAGAAGAAAAGCTCCAGATCTAAGTGAAAATTTGAAGAGCAGACATTGGCACTGCTCAGAAGCTTACAGACTGTCCTGGATACAGCAAATCTGTCCCCGGGATTCAAGCAGCTCAGCGCAAGGACGGTTTTAGCCTTGCACCGAGCGTCCTCACTACAGATAGTGCAGCAGTGCCATATGAATATGTATGAGGGTGTGCCACCGCACCCTCGACGTGCACAGGAAATGTGTGCGAGTGCAGGGGGCGTGTACAAGTGGTATATATATATATATATATATATATATATATATATATATATATATATATATATATATATATATATATATATATATATATATATATATATATATATATATATATATATATATATATATATATATGTATATTATGTATATATATATATATATATATATATATATATATATATATATATATATAATATATATATAAAACTATACACACACATATATATATATATATATATATATAGATATATATACGGTTGCAGACATATACATATATGTATATATATATATATATGTGTGTGTGTGTGTGTGTGTGTGCGCATAGATATACACAGATATACAGCTATGATAGGAAACAGCACACAAGAATGACATATGTTCACAGGCTTTCCCAATGGAAGTGAGTGGCCCAAGCAAGAAACACGAAACAGGTAGCATGACCTTCCACACCCAGCCGGGCACAGGAAACATACACACAAACCCGCAAACAATGTAAATAATCCACTGCTCCCCAGACCACAGGCAAGATACAACCAGGTGGGCACACAGTGCACTCATGAAATCTAATCTTTGAACACAGACAGGAGCGTCCTTTGCGGGACACCCCAAAAATTGACAGGACCAAAAGAAGATGATAAACTAAACATTCTGGCCGAGGTGTATACATACCCAGAATACAAGGGTGGGAAAGCCTGATGACCCATGGTTCGAGACAATTGTATGACATGGGTCCCATGAAGTGGAGATTGGGCAGTGTGTAGTGGTGTGTTATGAACCGACCAGGGTAAGGATGGGTGGTGTAGAGGAGGTGCGGGTGGGGGAACTATGGGTAGCTAGTTATGGGTCTATGTGCAGGTGTTGGTTGATGTGGGCCTATATGGACAGCCCCAGGGATGTAAGCAAATGTGTTCATTGGGCAGAGGAATTGCCCAACTAGTAGCCACACCCACTACAAGTCCCACTGCAGCAAAGTGTAATCTATATGGCAAGGAATGGAATAACCAGATGTAGATGTATATATGTAGAAGTATGTGTGTGTATATCTCCTCATAGCGACATAGAGATAAACCTCTCCCTCTCCGTAGTACAAATGTATACATATAGAATCAGACTACATATACATACTCACATATAGATATATACATATATACATATGCAGACACCCATAGACCCATATGTTGTTAGATATATATATATATATATATATATATATATATATATATATATATATATATATATATATATATATATATATATGTGTGACTGTAAATATACACGATACAGCTGTTATGAATTACATATGTTTACAGGCCGTGCATATGGGGTGCGGGGTCCAATAAACAAACTTGTAACATGTAGCATCAACCCCCCCCCCCCAGCTAGGCCTGTGAGACATACAGACACACAATAAAAGTAAACACACCACTGCTTCCCAGACCACCGGTGGGAGAGACCTGCCAAGTCTAATCTTGAAACAAAGACATCAATGTCCCTTGTGGGACACCCAAAAATTAATGATCATGGGAGTCAGTCCCTCTAATGATTCATCAAACCAGGCTGTAGACGTACACGGACCAGTAGGTTGTGCAAGCCTGATAATCCATGGGTCGACACAATGTACGATATGTGTCCCGACATGCGGAGAGTGGGCAGTGTGTAGTGGTGTGTTTATACCCCACCTTCAGCCACAATAAGGATGAGTGCTGTAGAGTAGGGCAGGTTGGGGAACTATGGGTATGCAACTATGGGCCTAGACGTGCAGGTGTTGGCTGGCGCAGTCGTATTAGATGTAAGTAATATACCAAAATGGGCATAGCTTACGCCCATACCTCTCAACCCCTAAGAGCAAATCCACTGGACAGGACATAAACCATTGGGGAAACAAATAGGGACCATACCTCTGAACTGTCCCCGATTTCCAGGGATATTCCTGATTTTGACTCAAATTCTAACTCTGTCACACTTAATCCCTTCTAAAACTAGTAGCATTTGGAGGAAAGGTGGTGAATTACACATAATGAATAATGACAACAATTAAGAGTTATAAACATAATTTACCTCAGAAAATGTGTATGAATTCATATGCTCTGAGTCTGTCAATGTGTCAGGTTAATAGCACTAATATTTTAAATGTGTCTCTGATGTTGTTATGACGTGCCCCTGATTCAGTTGATATTTGTCCCCAATAGTTTGAGAGGTCTGATAGGGACAGAAAACACATATTTCACTTACAACCTTAGAAAGATGATAGAATATTAAGTATTCAGTAGCTTGACTTGACTGAAGGATGTGGATTCCAAAACCAAGTACTTGTTTGTATTGAAGAGTGTCAGTTCCCATTTATTAGCCAGACAGGTGCAGATTGTAAGAAGGAACACACCAATAATGTGAATCAAACTCTGGACAGGCCGCAGATTCCGTACAGTCGAACGGCATGCTTTTGCCTAATGGGCAGCCATTCCCGATACTGTAGGCATGTAATCCGATGTAATAGGCATCACAAGGTAATATCATAGTCCTCACTCCCACCCAAGGGTGTGAGTGACAGATGCAAACACCAAATGCTGTGCATTTGCAAGTGCATGAGCAAGCGGGTGTAAGCCTGTTTGGCTGCCGGTATGCGAGTATTACACTGGTGAAGCAATGTAGAGGGTAACTGAGTATAAGAAACTGTAACCAGAGGTTAGCATTGCTTAGCTCCATGCAAACCCATGCACACCTGCTCACAACTGCTTTAATGTGCCTTAATCACTCCGTATCCAATGGCCTTGTTCTGCCCAGTAACAAAATAAATGGCCTCTGCAAGGCTTGAAACCAGGACCCTGCACACACAGCTAATGTGATTTACTTCGACGCCAGGGCAGATATACAGACATTGGATGTTATCACAAACATATCACCAAGCACAGTCATTCAACAGTATAGGAAATGTATTCCATCATGTAGATGTATGTGTGTGCATTTATGTCCAGATATAGATACATACATATATATAGATATATCAAGAACATCCCATGTGAAAACAAAGCATTACAAAGGAATGAAAAGGGAAACACCAGCAACGCCTGTATTATGTAATGGTGTTGTCCTATTTAATATCAAGACTCCCTCAGACAGACATGCATCATTAATACATGCAAACATTTGTACATTGTCCAAATACATCACTCTGTGCATTTTATTTACATTAACACAACAGTTCCTGTCCAATCATTATGTGAGAACAGTACTCTTGCAAGGTGCTGTGTGTAACATCATCATCATGAAAAAGATAAATGGGGTAACCATAGATGGACTGGTAGTGTTGTGTGTACAATGGGGTTGTCTGCATCATGTGTACCTGGAACCTTTAGGAGTCATGTGCATACCAGGATTGTGTGTCTGAGAGACAGGGGTGAGGACAACTGGAGTATGTTGTGATGCATATTAAAAAGGTTACATGTGTCCAGTGGACACGTGTGTGAAATGGACAGCTATGTATGGGGCAAATGCTGTTCTAGGAACTGATTGGCTTTTTGTTTCCGTAGGGTGAGAGTGGGATGTGGGGGAAGGAGAGTAGGTATGCTCATGGAGGATAGGTTGGGTAGGATGACAGACAAAACAGCATACAGGGTTGGTATATGACACATGTGGGGAGGGTACACCTTGGACGGGGAGGGATGTTCGGCAGTCACAAGCCCATGAGCCCCCAGATGGAAATAGTGGAACAGAGGTACCCAGCCATTTGCAGCCACCACTGCACCAAACAGCCACAAAGGTGACTGTGCTGGGGGCTGTCTAGGAGGGGCAGGCTCACCCTGTAAATGTGACACTCTGCCCTCAAGCTGGCATATCTGGCCTTGAAACCCCTTATTGAGCCCCATATTCACCACATCCAGGACTGTACGACAGTGGACAAGTTCCTGTCTGGACCTGCTCCCAGGAGGGACAAGCCCCATCCTCAGTGGCAGTTCCACTAGGAGGTGGTGCAGAGCCAACAGAGGTGGACCTCCAAACCCATACAGCCTTTGGTGTTGCAGTTGTAACACAAATATGGCTTAGTAATAGTCAACAGCATTCAGGATTACTTATAACAGCATGCATAGATATCACCATCAACCCAACACAACAGATGGTATACATTTCTAGAGGGAGCACAACACATGCATATATACTGCATGACATCTGTACAAAGTGTAGAAGACTTGTGACTGCAGCTATGAGCAGTGGCCCATTATTGGCATGTCACTGAGAACCTCAGACAGTGAATGTCATACCACTGTTTCATGTGACATATGTCCAGTCAGGGATGCGATGGCAGTAACTCTCATCACTCTCACCATGTACTGACTGCAATCCTCACACTATGCTTCTGCAGTTCACAGATGTGTGTTCAGTGAGTAATACAGGAAACAAATGGTTCCACACACTGAACAGTCCACAGATGGCCCTACAGATGGGGGTTCCCTCACAAACAGAGCACTGTCTTGTCAGTTTTAAAACATGCAGAATAGCCATTACCACAAACAACTTGTTAAACTGGCAGTAGTCTCAATGAAGCATAGCTACACTTACATGCCGTAGTCAAGTCTGGCACATCACCTCCTGTCTTTAGGCCAGTTTCCACTGTGTATGTTGTTTGAGGAATATCCAGATGTCATCTGTGATGCCGTTTACCAAACACCAGATCCAGGTTCCACTCACAGTGACTGTCATGGGCAAACACCAGCATGAGGCAAGAGGCGTATCCATATTCATTAAGGATATCCACACCTCCAGGCTAGTTGCACAGCATAATGCATCCGAGATTATCCAAGTGCAACTAACTCTGGGCAAGACTGCAATCCAAATTGTAGCTTGCTACAGACCCCCCCCGCCATGTCCCAGGATTCACACTCCTCATTTCTTGATAGACTGGAAAGTATTAGGGTACAACCCAACATCCTAATAATGGGCGATTTCAACTATCCCACCATTAACTGGGAAAACTACTCATGTACCAACTCTTTTGCTCAACGTTTTCTAGAATTCATAAATTCCAACGCCTTGGATCAACTTATTCACACCCCCAACAGGGGCAGCAATATCCTAGACCTGGTCATTACCAACATGGGAAACCGGTGTCCCACACCAGAGGTCAATTCCTCATTGGTCAGATCCGACCACAAGCTAATCAGCCTAGACATCCACATCCCACCCCCAGCCCCAATTAGGGAAACCATCATAAAAAACTTCTCAAAAGCCAACTTCACACTTCTTAAGACAGAAGTGGCAAACTTCATGACACCCATGCAAACGGACAATAGAGGTATGAATGCCGAATCCTACACAAATGCATTTTATAAGCACTTACACGAGTGCATGGATCATGCTATCCCTAATAGAACCAAGATGTTATCCTCCAAAAAAAGGAAGCCAATCTGGTGGTCCTCTGCCATAAACAAACTGTACAACAGAAGAAAGAAACTGTTGCAAAAAAGAGTAAAATCCCATGACTGGATTAACTCCCTGGTCAACCTCAGTAAGAAGCTGAGATCCCTCATAAAATCCTCCAAAGCTAGTTACGAAAACAAAATTGCCACCGACTCTAAAGACAACAAAAAGCATTCTATAGCTATGTCAAGAATCTAAATGGGAACACTCAGATCTGCTCTGAGTTACAGCATAATGACACTAAATATACAGAACCAACTGATATTGCCAACATCCTAGCAGATAGGTTCAGTGCTAACTTTACCCCCCTCTCACCCCCTAGAGGGCCCATCTCTATACCGGAAGAATGCAAACTTCCTATAATCATGGCTGCACAGGTAAAAACACACTCTCCAAAGCCAAGAACACAGCATCCATGGGACCTGACAATATCCCAGGCTGCGTTCTACACGAACTACAGAATGAGCTGGCACCCTACCTAAGTACCATGTTCAATCATAGCCTCACCCAGGCTTTGTACCCACTGAATGGCACACTGTGACAGTTATCCCACTCAACAAAGGGGGAGCCACAATGGACCCCGGGAACTACCACCCCATTAGCCTGACGAGCCTGGTCTGCAAGGCCATGGAACATATCATTGTGGAACTCATAGACAAAGACATTGTAATCTCCAAACTCTGGACCCTACTCAGTTTGGATTCGTAAAAGGCAGATCATGTCTCCTAAACCTGATTGATGTCTTTGAAGCAGTCACCAAAGCCATAGATGAGGGTAAAATGGTTCACACAGCTTATCTAGATCTCGCCAAGGCTTTCGACACCATCCCCTACTCTGGGATTATAGATAAGCTCACTAAACTAGGTATAAATCCCTATGTCACAAGATGGGTTGCCAACTGGCTCATGGACAGAACTCACACTGTGAAAGTAGCGGATTCCAAATCCGACATCAGACCAGTGACAAGTGGAGTACCACAGGGTTCAGTCCTGGGTCCTCTCCTGTTTGGTATCTACTTCTCTGAAGTGCAGGCCAACAGAGAAGGTCTTTGGCTAACAAAGTTTGCAGATGACTGCAAACTAGGAGCCATAATCGAAACTCCTAACGATGTGGACAAACTACAAAAGGGCCTCACTGAGACAGATACCTGGTGTCAAAGCCATGGCCTGAAGCTCAATGCCAAAAAGTGTATTGTCATCCCCTTTGGTAAAACCTCTGTACCCATGAACTACCACATAGCTGGTAGTCTACTTAATGCTGAAAATGTGATAAGAGACCTTGGGACACAGGTGGACAATAGTCTCTCCTTTGATAATCATATCGCCACAGTGGTCAGGAAATCCTTCTACGTGGTCATCTCATCACAAAAGGATTCTCATCCAGAAAAAAAGAGGTCATTGTTCCCCTCTACTCATCACTCATTAGACCCATTATAGAGTACAACGCCCCTTTTGGTATGTACCTCACAAGACATCTACAACAACTGGAAAGACCACAGAAATACCTCACAAAGAGGATTACTGGCCTCAAACAGATGCCCTATCCAGACCGTCCCAAAAAAATACAGCTTTACTCCATCGCATATCGCCTACTTAGGGGAGATCTCTGCCTAACATACAAAGCTATGTCAAACCCAGAGCTGTTGGACATGCTCCACTTAAAGAAATCCCAATCCCTCCAAGCTACACGCTCTAGGGACCTTAACCTTGTCACCACAATAAACAGAACATGCTGGAAGAATAGATTCCTGTCACAGAGACTTCCCATACTCTGGAACAGACTACCTGTCTATGTCAAACAGAGCTCCTCATTAGCACTCTTCAAGAAAAATCTTGATGATTGGATGGGAAATGGGAAATTCACCCCGGGGATCACTTCTGTGACTCTGCTCGACAGGGCACAGGAAAATAATTTTCTTGGGTGGCGAAAGCCAGGGTACATTTCTTGGCTAGGCTTGTATGGGCCCTAGGGCCGATAGCCTAGTACCTCCCTATGAACCTATGATGTTCCTAGATATTGTACTGTGTTTCCATGTGATTGGTTATGGGAACATCACCACAGCTGTTCCACATGCAATCACCTAGAGGAGGACTGCAATAGGTGCAGAGGCCATCACCTGATCATGCCCATCACTTACAAATCACAAGCTGCTGCTGAGCAGGTGTACAACTCTACATCCACCAGAGAGTGTGTGGGAGGGACAGACAGAGGCAAAGTACATCAGAGAAGGGCTTGGAGACTAAAACCTAAGCATCATCTGTCACACACCTACCAGTACAGGGGTTCAATCCCCTGACTGACTAGCTGTTACTATTACAAGTGCATGCAGTTACTCCATGTGCCACAAAGCTGACATGTTGTGTGCTGTAAGAACATATATGTGTGCTGGTGAGCAACATCTGCAACAGAGATATAGTAGACATAAATTAGGTGTAGCACACATGGCTGTCCACATGAACGGATGTCACTGTCAACACAACCACACTCTCCAAGGGACTCAGACACATTGCCACACTTTTCCAGGCTCACAAATACACTTCCTATCTGCTTAGTTTGCCACACTACAGTAATGCCCAGGTACTACATGCACCACAGGAGATATCCAGAGGTTTTATGGGCTAGGGCATGTGAACGTGTCTGACATCAGTAGGTATACCAATGGGAGTTATACTGGGTGTGACAGTTGTTGGGAGCATCATACCCCACACACAGACACAAGGTGCCAGTACTGACATGCATGTGTGCATTGCTTCATGGGTGTGTATTGGTTGGCTGTGCAAGATGGCTGTACAAGGCTGGGTGAGGAATAATCCTTGGCATCACACCACCTGAAAATGGTGTGCAGTGTGGTACAGGGGTGTAGTGTCTGCAATGTCCCACACAGATGGGTATTGTATGAACTGTCCTGTCATCCTAGTTACCATTGTGTATGGCCATTGCTTTGCAATGCATGCCATGTCTGTGTTTGATAGCCCTTGACATGGACATTGCCTGGGATGTGCACATCCCACAATAATGTACAGTGACATGTACAAGTGTACCTGATTTGGCTGGCAAATGTTGTGTACACAGACTGTTATCCTCAGATATGCCAGTACTGGCCTGGTGTGGCAGGACCTGCTTATAGACAGCAGGTTGACCCTGCACCTGCATTGATAGCATGATACAGGTATTCCCTGGTGTCAGTGGCATCTGTCCATACAGGGCACGTGTGGAAGGCATTGTAAGGCCTCTGTGGATCACATTTGATGACACCACATATGTTGAAGGCATCCAGTGGGGAACATAGTGAAGGCACATTGTCTGAAATGATGTGCCTATTGTACTGCTGAACAGGGTGCCATGCCCTCTGCAGCCCACTGCAATCACACCATGCCTACTATCTCTCATCAATGTGCAGGGGACTAGCAATATAGCAGGATATTCTAGGTGTGTGTTTGTGTATGACACATGAGTTAAGAATGTATTCTGGGTAATAGTAGGGCTGCATACTTTATTCACCAGGCCTTTGCCAGATGTAGGGTTATGGCTTGCCAACACAGTCCCTTGGCTGATTGACAACTGTACTCCTCGTGAGGTGGACATTGTGACATATAATATGGACACCATATAGGAAAACTACAAAATCTACTCCCCAACATTTCCAGTGGTTAGACATCCACAGCCACCACCACATAGGCTCTGACTGTCAAATACTCACACCTGCCATGTCTTGGAATATAACCCCTACCTAACTAGTTTATTACACTACAGCATTACACAGTTACAGCACGTGCTACAGAGATTACTGGTTTACAACAGTCCCAGAGGTGTATTACTAGGTGGGTGACATCAGCAGGAATGCCAAATGTGGTTATGTGAATTGTAAAGTGTGTGTATACTCTAAAAAGCATTGTTCCTTTCTCAGTTAGGCACACACACAGTTGGCCTGTCTTGGAATAGAACCCCTACTTAACTAGTTTATCACACTACAACAATACGCAGTTACAGCACATGCTACAGAGAATACTGGGCTATAGCACTCCCAGAGGTGCATTTCTAGGTTGGTGACATCAGCAGGATTGCCAAAGGTGAGTATGTGAATTGTAAAGAGTGTGCATACTCTAAAAAGCATTGTCACTTTCTCAGACAGACACAGTTGGCTTGTCTTGGAATAGAAACCCTACCTATGTAGTTTATCACACTACAGCATTACGCAGTTACAGCACATGATATGGAGACTACTGAGTTACAGCAGTCCCAGAGGTGTATTTCTAGGTGGGTGACATTAGCAGGGTTGCCAAAGGTGGGTATGTGAATTGTAACGAGTGTGCATACTCTAGAAAGCATTGTTCCTTTCTCAGGCAGGCACACACACAGTTGGCCTGTCTGGGATTAGAACACCTGACAAAATAGTTTATCACACTACAGCATTACGCAGTTACAGCATGCCCCATGGAGATTACTGGGTTACAGTAGTCCCAGAGGTGTATTTGTAGGTGGGTGACATCAGCAGGATTGCCAAAGAAGGGCATTTCAAGTGTACTGCGAGTTGTACATGTCTGTTACCTGTGTGTACCTCCTACTTACTGTCACAACAACACATTTACACCCGCTTACAACTGCTTAAAAGTGTCTTATTCAGTCCTAATTGACAGTATCAACAAGGCTTGCAGGTCTTGAATCCTGGACAATGCACACTGAGGTACTGGACGTACCACTCAGCCATTGGGGTTATATGCATATTGCATGGAGTTTATAATGCACATCTTCCAAAAGGGATTCCACAGTACTGAAAACAAATGGGACAGTCACTGTGTGTACATATGTATAGTACCCTTGAATGTACTGTACTCTGTGAACAACAAAGACAAGTCTACATCTGTACAACTGTCATAACTATATATATATATATATATATATATATATATATATATATATATATATATATATATATATATATATCTGCACCTACGGGATGTGTACACACACACACACACACACACACACACATATATATATATATATATATATATATATATATATATATATATATATATATATATATATATATATATATATATATATATATATATATATATATATATATATATATATATATATATATATATATATATATATATATATATATATATATATATATATATATATATAAACACCCTTTGTGACATAGAAGGGTTCCAAAGGAACTGACATGTGCACAAAACAGAGGCATCTCTTGTGTTATAACATTTAAATCTTACTCAGTTCACCAGAG
This sequence comes from Protopterus annectens, assembly GCF_019279795.1. Taxonomy (NCBI): domain Eukaryota; kingdom Metazoa; phylum Chordata; order Ceratodontiformes; family Protopteridae; genus Protopterus; species Protopterus annectens. The sequence goes on along the minus strand of NC_056727.1, from coordinate 1,009,395,850 downwards.
AAGGGATGGTTGTTGTGTATGTGGAGTTTGGGGTGGGGAATGATGGCTAACGTAATATACCCCGGTGATTGTGGAGTTTGGGTGGGGGAATGATGGGTATGGACCTACAGTGGCACAGGAAAATAACATACCCAACTGTAGTCGTGCTTGACTGTGTATTCTTTACCATTCCTATGTAATACTTTGTAGACACCAGTCACCAGAGATGGCTACCATGGTGTGCTAAAAGACATTACACGTTTATGCCTGGCTACAGGGTAGTCACACACACAAACACGCACACACTTGCCAGTATTGTGCATACATGTCTTGCCTATGTAAAGGTAACTAGTGCAGTGCTATGCAATTGGGGCATGTGCCACAGAACACATACAATTACACTTACTCTGATTACACTTCTGAGTTGGGTGACATCACAGGACTGATTACTTGCAGTGGGGAGGGGGGGAGAGAGATATTTATCAGTTGACAAGGATAAAGGCCAGTGCAAAGGTGGTATCTCTTTGGAATGCAGCAAAACCCACTGTCATGACAGGATGCAGACACAAATACACACCCACAACCATGCTCAGCCATTCGCTGACACACACACTCAGGCATTTTTTGACACACACACACACACACACACACACACACACACTTGCCAGTGGTAAGAGCAGAACTCCTGCCTTTCTACAGATCACTATTACAGTACTACGCAGTTACAAGATGCACCACAGAGATTACACATTCCAATGCAGTCAGAATGCCTTTCTAAGATTGAGGACAAGGACAGGGAGATTGACAGTCACAAAGTACATAACTGTAAACCTGTGTGTTTAAAGTAGGTGTCCATTACAACCTGTATGCACAAACAAGACACATCATCTGCAGGTAGTACATAGGTAGGCCTGAGAGGTATAGTTGTAGCACAACAGGAACCTGAACTGGAGTATGCCCATCTGTGGAATGGACAACTACTATCACTATACAGGGTTACAGTGGGCATGCTCATACACTTAGTAGCACAGGGCCGTTTGGGATGCACTATGACTACAACTACACAAGGTTATACTCGGCATGCTCATACACTTAGTAACAAAAAGCTTGTTGGATGCACTGACTCAAGTAACACAAGGTGGCAGTGGGTACACTCATACACTCAGTAGCACAGGGCTGTTTGGGATGCACTCTGATTCTAGGCCACAGTGTGCATGCTCATGCACTTACATTTACAGTACATGTTGTAATGGACCCCTATTGTAAACACACAGGTTTACAGCTATGTACATCTTACCTGTCAGTATATATGCACATCATACTGGTTTACTACCTGATACCTGTATGTGGCCCGTAAATGATATATCTGTGTCTGTGCTGTGTGATACACATGCATACATGTACATGAAGTACTGACATATATATGTTAAGTATACACAATCATGCATGAGTGGATGTGACAGACAATAGGTTAACTGGGACACAGAGGCAGATGCTACCTACAGCATGTGTCACACACCTTGCTGCCCTGAAAGGCATACATTGATAGCAGGTTGTGGACAGTGGCTTTATATGTGGAACAGTGGCATGTGCAAGCATAATGTGTGAGCCACATTGTGTAATGGTACTGAGGTGCAGATGTCAAGATGACCTCTCCTGGCTGTGTTAGTAGTTGTCATTATTAGCAGGACTGCCACCCTAAGTATATCTCATATTGGGCATATACACAATTTCTACTACTGTCCTTCACCTTACATGAGGCATTTGCTACCAAGCACAGTACTGCCACTCACAGTAATGTCATGGTATGAGTGGCAACTGCTAGACCAAAACAATGAGCCAATATCCTGCTGTTATTATGAGGTTGTCCAGTGTCTGTCATTCTGGGCTGTCATGACTAAATGACAAGCATTCGACACAGAGCACATGCATCCATGTTTCACGTGTGTGGATAATATCTATGTCGCATTTACCCATATAGCCGCATTCCAAGGCAAATGTCCTACACACAGAAGTAACACCCTGACACCTACAAGACAATTGCATTGGATGCTTATGCTAACCAGTGCTAGATGTGTGGCTTTAGTAATCCATTTGCTCAATGTAGAACCTACAATGGGGGATACTGACATCTGTGCAGTGAAGAACACCTGGCTGAAAGCTCTGTAGTGTACAATTGCACTACCACCATATAACTCAGAGGCAGACATGTGGGCAATAACAGTGGTATGGACCATTCCAGGTGGTGGTGCTACATATTCATAAAGGCTACTCACATGTAAAGACCACTACTCCAACATAACTCATCACAGATGAGTCAGGTACAGGTGACAGTGACAAATGCTGCATTCTAGGTTGTTTCCTCATATACATCCACTACCTTGTCCCCAGACTACCAACACCCATCCATATGTGGTATGACATAGTATGGTAGACCACCAGATAACCATTGATTGGTGGACTGTACCTAGGCCTACATCAACTGTGCAAAGTACCCATGTACAGACACAGCTGCATAATGTGTTATGCAATGCAATAATACCACTGTTTGTGACCAGCTCAGTTGTACACATGCCAGGGACCCTCGGATGTTGTCAGCATTAACACAGTTGACTGTTGCTGTACACCAGTAAACAACACCCTCATGGTTGGATATGACCAAACTGTACCTGCCCTGGATATGTACATCCCACACTCATACAACATAAATGATATTACCATAGCTTTCGTTATCCTTTCTACATACAGGTGGCTACAGTCATTACACACATGCACATGGCAGATAGCATGCTAACAGTACATAAGGTTTGATATCTATGTTAACAGAGGTAATATTACCTTTCTACTGGTCACCCATGACACCTATCATATCATACAACACCCCATGTGGCATGTATGTCATTAGACATGTCTACCTAATGCAATGCCTACAAACATACCCAAATAACAGGATCATAGGACCTACACAAGGTCTGTATTGACAGACCCAGGGAAATCCAGGTCTGCTCTGTATGTTCCTGAGTAGTAACAGGTGATATGTTCATGACATGTACAGCCACGTGTGGCCATAGCTCCTACATATACCCCATGTCAACAATTGCAAGCCATGCATGCTGTGTGCTGTCTGAACATTAGCCGTAATACCGCAATAGCCAGTACTTGCTGGGGTGAGATGTTTACAAGCCACAGACCTCACACATGCTTGAATGAGTGTACTGCCTAGCCTAACAGAGCACATTGCTGGCACTCTTCCAGTAAACATGAGGTATGTGTGGCAAATATGATGTGCTCCCTGTTGACCATTACAGTGCCCTGGCTTCACCATGGCACTGTCAAGTAACTGTTTGTAGGAGCATGACATGGAATAATGCTTTGTGTGTCTTGCTGATATGTGATGTTGTCATATATGTACACTTGGTGAAGGTGGTTATATCCTACGAGTACATGAATACAACATCCATTATGGTGTAATGCTCGGCTATGTTTCACACATGACTTGGGGAAGGTGTGGAATGTATCCTCTTGACCTGCTAGTGCACTTACTGATGTAGACTGCATATGTGTACATGTATTGATGTTTGTGTAGATTCCATGTGTGTGCAGTGTCTGATGTTTGAAGATGACTGTTGTCTTAGTACACCATGCTGTTGCAATACAGCCTCAACATTGCCAACTGTATATGGTGATATGCTCTAAGTACAGTAAGCTGTTCATGAGGTATAGACAGATGTTTGGACATGACTACTAAGTGGTGGGGCTACTTTGCAGATGAATGATTACTGAGGACAGCTCACTGGTGTGTTACAACCATTCCTACAATAAACTCTGTAACTGCTAAGGTTAGGTTTTGTTAATTGAAGTGGAAGACAGACAATGTAGAATGCAGTAAGGGTGACACTGAAGGCAAACCTCTTGACACCTGTAACAGTAATACCTCCCCTGTGCATATATTGTGCATATATCAGCACAGTTGGCAAAGGAAATAGTCAGTAAGCTTTGTAGCGAATGCGATAGCGTTGTACTTCTGTAATACCTATGAGATAGGCAGGTCTTTGATTCACAGTACTGGCACATGTGTGTGTGTGTGTGTGTGTGTGTGTGTGTGTGTGTGTGTGTGTGTGTGTGTGTGTGTGTGTGTGTGTGTGTGTGTGTGTGTGTGTGTCCATATATGTCACATATGGTTGGGAATACATCCCACATGTTTTCACTCTCCTGAACACTGTTGTTGACATTGGTACAGAGCGAAGTGTAGAAAGAAAGGCATAGGCAGGTGGTTGAACCTCACACATGTCAAGGGTCTGTATGTGTGTGACATAGGTGTATATCTTTGTGAATGCCACAGTGTGTGTGTGTGTGTTTGTGTGTGTGTGTGTGTGTGTGTGTGTGTGTGTGTGTGTGTGTGTGTGTGTGTGTGTGTGTGTATGGCTGTCCATGTGTATGGCTGTCTGGACACTGGAGTGAGGCTGAACTTTGCCATAGTGAAATGTTAATGCCCCCTCCCCCATCCACTCAATGCAATCTAGTATCCCTGTTATTATCATCAGTCTTAGATGGGCATTCTAACCGCCTGTTAACATGTACACCCTGGGGTGTGACCTGTTGTTACATAGCCTACTGATGAACCTCCCTCCCCACATACACTCACTGCACTGTAGTATCCCTGTCAATGTCCTTGATCTTAGACCATTTTGAGTATATGTACATGTGCAATCTCTGTGGCACATCTTCTAATTGCGTAGTACTATAATGATGATATGCACATAGGCAGGGGTTCTCATCTGAACACTGTTAACTGTGTGTGTGTCAGAGTGTGTGTTACTGTGTCTGTGAATTCCTGAGTGTGTGGGTGTGTCTGTGTTTGCATGCTGTCATGGCAGTGGGTATTACTGCTTCCCAATGAGAAGCCACTATTTCCACTGGCTTTTACCCTTGTCTTCTGCCATACCACTCTTTTACCTCCTCCGTGCTCCAGGTAACTATACCTGTGATGTCACCCACTATGGATGTGATGGCACTGAACACAGTAGCTTACTACACAGCTATCATGCTCTTGGAGCATTAGAACAGTAAATATAATTGAAACATGGGAGATTATAACTGTGATGTGGAAGCTACAAAGTGCATGCAGGTATTGTCATACAGACCTGTGAGTAGTCAACATGTACATATGGGACACTAACCACAAACACCGACATCTCCTGGCACATGCAACTACACCTGAAAGAGGAAGGCAGAACGTCAAGATCAACATGCTGTTAGTGTTGTTACACATGATACATACTGTCAAACGTACAAAATGCATTCTAAAACTGTAACACATGGTATGTCTGCTGCTTGTCAACACTACTCAACAATATTAATCTACAATTGTCTACCTAGTATATTTACCCTGTGCATCAGACCATATGAGCATGCCCCTGCACCAATGGTGTGGATGACAGGGATGCAGCACAGGCATCATCATATGCACAGGGTGATAATGTTTGCCAGAGGCCTAGGCTGCACCATTGGATGACATCATGTGTGTGTGTTAGGGCCTGTGATATCATTGGGCATGTGTGGATGTTATGTGTATGTGTGTTGAGGTGCCCTACATTTCTTTCTGGTGCGTGTGTGTATGCATGCACACAGGTCTGGCATGTGGCTGGCCTCCACAGGGGTATTATTGACAGACGCAGATTGTACAAGGCAGGTTTCACAGTTCACAATGTCTGGCCATGGCCACGTGACCTGCACCTGCCAGGGGTTGCATGGGCACTACAAGGCAGATGTCCATATTGGGTACTGTCTGATGATACATGTTCACTGGCATCGTATCCCTGTTGAGACCATCCAGGACCACATGCACGTGGCCTGCTCTGTCCTGATATGGACTGCACAGCACCAGCTGCACTGCTGCCACTACAGCCACTATGGGAGCGGGCATGTGCAGTTGCATGTTCATGTAGACCTTCAGCAGGTGATGTAGCTGGCCTACATCCACGTGCCTGATGCCTCACTCCCACCAGATGTTCCAGCACAGACATTCCATGCTCAAGGATTGACATGCCATGGTCAAGGACTCCCACCATGTCACCCAATCGTCTATCCAAAACATCTGCAAGATGATGATGAGCATTTGCAAGTGCCGGGATGTTGTCAGTTAATAAACAGACAGCAGCCCTCTGAAGCCTCAGACCGTCTCTGTTGTGCAATTCAGCATGTGCATGTGCCACCATTACAGCCCAAAACATGCATCTGGTGACTCCAGCTGATGTGCTTTGCCTCGCAGGGGCATGTTGGCCAGTGGTCCTCCTATTAGCAGCACTGGGCACATGCCTGTGTGGGACATCACCAGTCAGTTGTCTGGGATCATGGTGTGCAGGCACACCTTCCATAGTCTCCACACTTCCCTGTTCCATGCTACCACCCACCAACTGTCCTACATCTATGGCTGGTGGTGATGGGGTATGTGTAGGCAGGGGAACTGTCTGCGAAAATGAGGGAGATACAGGTGTAATGGCAACCAATGGCACAGAATCACCCCCAGACAACCCTGTCTGTGCCTCAATCATACTATCATCATCACTGCTAGAGTCTGTGGGGACACTAACATCAGGTAGACCGCAGGAGGGCAATGCACCTTCATCAACATCTGTGAGGGGAAGACAAGAACTGTACATTGCAAGTTATACCAGACAGAAACACACACACACACACACACACACACACACACACACACACACACACACACACACACACACACACACACACACAAGCACAGACACACACAGGCACTCAAAGGCACACACAGGCACACACAGACACACACAGGCACACACAGACACACGCTACATGCAGGTGATATGGCAAATGGCATTCAGCTTAGACAATTATAGTGGCAGTTATCATACACCCCTGAGTTGCACACAACAGCATGCATGTGTTATAGCAGACTGTATGCACCTTACATAATTATAGTGGTGGTTAGCATACATACCTGTATTTCACCATTCATGTTAGTAGCCTATGCCCCATACCTGCAACACAATACATGCACTTTGCACCATTGCATTGCACTGCCAAGGTGTGTGCAACATACACCACATGTTAACAGACCATCCCTAACCTTTGTACATCTGACACTGATGCTTTGTGTTGGCCACCGCCCCTATGTGTGAGAACATAAGCAGAAGGGTATGTTGACTGAATACTATGTTTGCCTGAGCCCTAACTTGCATATCTCCCCCAAAGCAGTGCATGAATGTTCAACATTATTCTGCCTACCCCTGAGCTGAGTCTACAGACATTGTGCATGTGGCTGTACACACATGTTTGACATGGCTGTTCCTACTTTGCAATGGTGCCACAGACCAGCACAGGTTTGCAGTACACCAGCCTGATGTGTGGCATATAACCTTGCCAATCACATGTAGTATGACATGTCTTCTGCTGATGTGTTGAATGACATGCATACATGTGTAACACAATAGTGTCCTTTCCAATCTACAATATGGTAATGGTGTCCTAATGCAGGGACATGTTATAATAACATGGGCCTTCATCTGACACAATGTTGTCTGTCCGCCCTACAGATATGCTGTGACATACTGCACATTGAGCTGATGTGCATAGCCATTGCAGGGCATCATGTGGCTTCACAATTGCTATACAGTGTGAGTTACTGACACAGTTCATAGCCATGACTATGTTCACATTAAATACATATCTAATGTGGAATGTGACCCACGTCACTGAGGTGTATACACACTAAACCCTAATGTGGAATGTGTGACACAGGTCACAGAAGGGTATACGGATGACACTCCTGCACATCTGGAACCATATTACTGATTTCAGGCAACTATGCCCACACATGGCTAACTTAGCAGTACTCTATGTCCCACATGCCATCTGTGTACCACACACACATGAGGAGCAGGCATGACAGTGATGTCTGACACCAGCAAGGTGAATGTACTTTATTTGTAGCTTGATGTGGTTGTATGTGTATGTTGTGCAACACATGTATGTATTTGGATACTGTATAGGTGAATACTTTCATGTCGTGACATACTCAAGATGTTCAAGACATGTTATGTGGTGGTTTCATGTTATACCTACACAAGCTGTGCACATGCCTGTATGATGTTTAGTGTTTCACATCTGCAATATCACCATTACACAAAGGCCATAGTTGTATTGTGATGAGCCAATGTACAACAGGGTGTGCACACATGTACATCACTTCTACTGTGTGTGTTGCTTCATGTCTCTGGCCATCCTCCATGGCCATGTGTACACATGTTCTGTCCAATGGCTGTGATGGCCATCTTATTTCACATGTAAGTGTTATCCCATATGACATACACCCATATATGTCACATGCTCCTCTGAGGACAGGGTTATGCAGACAAAGGGTGGTATGTATGGGATGTGAGGCATCATGTTTTGCAGGATAGTTGAGCAGTGTTGCAGTCAGCCCACTACATGTCATGGACATGTCAGATAGCACATGACATTGTGTGACATTCATAGCAAGGGTATAATCCACAAGGGTGTATCGTGTGGGCCGGTCATACACCAGCTCCAACACATTTAGAGTGTGTGCACACATATGCTCTCTGTACAGTGCTGTTTGCATTCCCAACATGTGTAATGCCCCTACAGTGAAACACACCTCCACCATTGTATTCACAGTTGTCCACACATCTGGCAATGGCCGTTTGGAATGTTTAGTGTAGGTGTTTCATATAGTCTTCAATTGTTTTATTAAAATTCTCCACTACCCATCTGTTTGAGGGTAGTACAGAAATGTTCAAGAATTACTCTGGACATGAATGGGTCATATTGGTCAGTAAGAACTAGAAGACAACCTTTTTTTAGTATGGACATTAACTATCTGTAGGGAATACTACCTCAGGAACTTGGCACTGTCAACAACTACCAGAATATACCAATGGTCCTTTCTTGAATTTACAAGTGGACTTACAATGTCACTTGCTATTATTTCAAATAGGTCTCCCACAATAATGAAGGGTATCAAAGGACTGACGTCCTTTGACCTTTTGGGTAAGCTGCACAAAAAAATCTATATTCCACTGTGATGCATTGCAAGTCTGACCAGTGTCTATTAACAGGATCACCATACATTATGTGTACGTGTGTTATAGCAGATAGCATGCAATTAATATGATCTGTGCATTATCAAGCCTGGTAAATAATAACAATCTCACCTGACACAGGCTGCTGTCACTGCAAAACATCAGAGGTACCTAAACAGGAGTGTCACAGCAGTAAGATCATTATCCACACCTGTGTGACAGCTACAGGGTGCAATGTCCATGTTAGCATATAAGCCAGTGCAATACACTATACTATGAAGTATGTACATCTGTACATACATAGAGTAGCAGACTATAGTATGTGGCATGTGTGCATACATGCCTTGCATATGATGTTACATTACATATTGTACAGTAACACGTGTGACTATGTGAAATATAATTGTGTTATATGTGCAGTACTGACTTACCAGGCAACTCCAGGCTCGGTGGTTGAGAGACACCCACCTCCACAATACCAGCTAAAGCTTGTGGATGGAGGTCTGCAGGTGTCCCCATGTTGGCCAGTAGCTCCTCGGTACATGTGAGTGGGGGCTGGGTGAGTGGTCCCCCACCTGTTGCACCATGTTCCCTGGTGATTGCATTAGCATGCTGTTTCACCCGTCTTATGAGGTCAGTGCAATGTTGGTGCACCTGCTAATAGGTGCAATTTTGACAGCCAACATAATTTACCCTCCTGCGGAGTTCCTCCCACAGGGCATCCTACTGCTGTGCATCCTGTGGCACATGGCTGAAGAGTGTTGTATGGTTGTTGAGGAGGTATGGGATGAGGACCTCATCCTCCAAGCGGGTGTACGCTGGCAGCCTGCTACATGGCATACCTGGAAGACCTAATGATGGAGACAGGTCACAGTAACTCAAAGAGAAGTACAGAAGTACAGCTGAACATACATGTGTATCACATTTATTAAGATTACAAATAAGTCTTTGCAAATCTACATGACACTAACACCACTGACATGTACAAGTCACACACATTTAACACTTACTGGTGATGTGATGTTATCACCATATATGTGTGTGTCATGTGAAGACATTGCTCATACTCCATGTGGATGTTGTCTTGACGTGGGCATGTCTGTTTGCCTGTACTGGTGTCTTTACCTATCAGCACATGCCTGGATGTGTTCACATTAATAAAATCAACCTTAATGCTGTGTATATGTCACATATATAGTCATACATAGCCCTTAGGGACATGACCTGTGACCCTGCAGACTTGCAAGCATGTATGTGTTTTGCCATATACATCTACATGGCACTGTACAGCTGTGTAGCATCCTGCCATGTATTGCCTGTGTTGCACATGTGTAACACATGGGACAATAGCTAGCCTGATGGTATTTGCAGGGTTGGATATCAACTATAGCATGTATGGTCATAGCTGTCTAGTAGGCTATATGCCCTGTGCCATTTATGAGCCTAGGCAGACAGGTTACCTAGCTCTAGGCAACAGACAGGTAGATTTCAGTGGCCAGTTCAAGCAGTGACACAGAACTGATCCACAGGGTTACTGATATATTTGGCATGTGGTCATCACACCATGTCACAGAGAGGGGTGATGTGCAGCTTCGCTGGACAGGGATGCATAGTATAGCAAGAGTATATTAAGTGTATGGGACAGAGATCTGTCAGGCATGTTATAATCCCTGTACTAGAAAGGTGGATGTCCATGAATTATGTGCTTATTTGGGACCAGGATGTGTTAAGTGTAGCATGTCAAACACCTCTGTGTTGGACATGGCTTTATTCAGGGTAGGCTGCGTGCTACATAGTACAGCTAGGGATTGGGAAGGGCAGTGTAGGCCATCTGCACATGGGCAATAATCCTTAAAGGAAATATGTGATCTATTATGGGTCACATGAGTGTTGAGTATGGCTGAGCAATTATCTCTATATTCCTGGATGGCACCCTGACAAGATTAGTGGTGCCACATATGACTACCTGACTGGTGTGGTGAAGTAACTATCAAAGGAAAGGCTACTGTCCAGCTGCATCCCATACACACATAGTTGCCATTATGTTGACTGCTGCCTAGGTGGTAGTTCATGGGTACAGGGTTTTTAACATGGGGATGACAATACTTAGCTGTCAGATTGTGGCCATACATCACACACCACACATCTGACAAACAAAGGCCCTTCTGTATGTTGAGTGCAGCACACATTGAGTCAACTATTGCTCCTAGTTCATAGTCATTTGCAAATATCAATAGGCTGATGCCTTCTGTGTTAGTCTGTGTGGTATAGATAAAAAAGAGGGGGAATACCAGGAATGAACCCTGTATTACTGTAGTTGGCACTGGTTTGATGTGCATGTATTAGTCAGACACCTTCTGTAGTGTTGGTTCTGCCAGCAGTCCAGTTGCCAGCCACTCTTGTGACATAGGAATATACACCTAGTTTACTGAGTGTAGCTGGAACACAGTATGGGTGATGGTGTCCTATGACCTGGCAAGGTCATGATATCCAATGTGAATCAACCCTACTGTCATCTACATCTGTACTGAGTACATCAAATACATTGATCACAGTTCATGGCCTTACAGACCAGACTCAGCAGGGTAGTTGTGCACTATTTCCCATTATGAATGGTGTCTCCCCCTTTGTGGAGTGTGATAACTGTTGCTGTGCACCATTCGGTGTGTACACAGCCTGACATGGAGCTATGATTGAACATGATGTGTATGTGGATAGCTGATTGTTCTTACATTTGTGTAGGATACACCCTGGGATGTTGACAAGTCCCATGAAAGCTGTATGTATGGCTTTAGAGAGTGCAGCTTGTACCTGCATAGTTGTTATTACAGGGGCCCTGTAGTGTACCTGGATATATATTACTAAGTGTACCTGTTGAGGGGAGGTGGGAGTGGGTTTAGGTTCTCCAAGACCCTATCTGGGTGAACAAGTGCTATTTCTGTAGGTGCAGTACTTCCTCTGCCATAGTGCTGTGCATCACAGCAGGTCTTGTTATCATTACAATTAATGACACAGCTATTGAATACTCTGTGCTTGGCCTCATAATATGTGGCTGATTAGTTTCACAGTAGCTTTGTGTAGTTTTATATGGTGTATCTGCATCTTACTAAGGCTGACCAGGGATCACCTACACTAATGTGTGTTCACTCTTGTAACAGTTACTTCCTTCTGTGGTACAGTTTAAAGCATGGTACCACCAGTTTGCCTTCTTGTTTGTGTTTGGTTGAATCCTGGTTCTGTTTCAGTGGCACAATCACTGCACGTATGTCACTGCTTAAGGTTCATTTGTGTAGGATTCAGCATTTGCACATGCATTGTCCATCTGCTGGGTGCCATGACAGTCACCTCTCTGCTCTTAGGAAACATAACATTGGCATTGGAGACTGACTATGTGTAGCATACTGTTAGCACTTTTGTGTGACTACTGTGAATCAGGTCATTGGGGTTGATGGAATCCAACCTGCATTGAGCGCAGGTGTTGGTACATGAGGAGACTTCCCAGTTCATAATGGAATAGTTGAGAGTAGCCATTACTATGGTTTTCTGTCTCACACCTAATTTTCCCCATTACAGCACATTATGACAGTAGGGAAATTTGTGGCATGGTGGATGATCTGTCTCAAGGTGCAATTTGAATTCCACTTTGGCACAAAGGTAGTTGCTCAATATAATGCATCTGAAGTTATGCAAGTGCAACTAGCATGGGGGTGTACATATCCTTCAGGAATATGGACACACCTGCGGCCGTGTGTTCAAATAAAGGATAATGGGCAAGAGGTGAGGTATGTGTTATAACATGGTCATGCAGGTGTGTTCTCTGGAGCATTGAAATATGTCTCAGCCACTGCACAGATATGTTATCCATGTTAGGGATTGACATATGTGTGTACATATAGTGTTTCTGACATGTATCATTGTGTAGCGAGACCCGCAGTTTATTGCCTGACTGTCCCTGTACCAGCAGTGGACCTTCACTTGAACTGTACATGATGAAGGCACTATAGGGGAAGCATGAGCCCTAGGCAGTATCCAGTTTCCCAGGGGTGACAGGTGCAGGCCCTGTCTGGCAAAGCATCAATGTCTGTCAACCATGTTATCCCAGGCAGACAGATACTGGATATCCTTTGACTTGCACCACTACACTAGATAATTGCGGAATACAATAATTTTGTCCCTGTACTGCAGTATCATTCTGGCCAATGGCAGAATGCTACCCAGGCCTTGGGACATACCTGCATGGGCTACAAGACCTGACAGTTCCTACATGTGTTTCCATGCAGACCAGGCTACTGCATCACAGGTCCTGCACAACAACATAGAATATGCCAGAGCCATGTGTATAGTTCAAAAGGTGGTCTGAGTGTATGGGTATATGGCTAATCATGGCAGACAGGCAGCTGACAGTATATATGCCCTTGTATAGGTTGGTGTGTATCATAGTTTGCATTCACAAATGAGTACTGTTGGGCATGTTTCCAGCAACGTATTCTGAGGTGTGGCACAATTATGCAAAGTATGTCATACAGTTTGTGTATTACATTGACTGTCTCTTCCAGCTTGGGAGGTCACTTGTTTGGCCAGATACCTAGAAGCATCTGTGAATGTGCATGATTTCTGGTATCGTGTGTGGGTGTCCTTACTGTGTTCTGGTAAGGGTATATGTTGATTGTGATGATGAGATGCATGTGTTAACCTACACCTCATGACTGCCCAGTCCAGTCATGGCTATAGACTGGGCTGCCTTCCAGCTTATCCCTGTAGCTGCATCCCAAACAATGTGTGGGGTGTGGTGTTAGGTGGGTTTGGCAGTGTACATGGCATAGAGATTACATTCCCCCAGGATGGCCACATACACAAAGCTGACATTAATAAACACCAGTAGCTGACTAGTGGACTTGCCTGTATGAGCATTCAGTACTACAAGTACCAAGTACTGTATATAGTTTACTTATTGCTTATGAAGATGTTTTAGACAGTGATGCTCACATATAAATATCTGTGTTATGGACGTGACAACACTGGCTATTATGGAAACAGTGTAGCTACCTTTAGCAGCAATCCTCCTCTGAGGAGCACATCACATCCTGTTAGTTGATTACAGACGATGCAAGTGTCTACAGGTCTGTTTCCTTCTCTGGGTATATACTCACATATCCACAAGGACCATGAGCTCTGTTGGGCACAGACACCCACTCTCCAAACAGAGTCATGTATCAATAGACTCTGATGCCACTATCAACATGATCAGGATATAATCAGATAGTGTAAGCCATCACCTATGAAGCAGCTATTACACATGGGCAGCTGTCTCCTACAACTTACACTCCTACTGCAGATGTTACACTGGAGTTAAAGATGATATGCAACCTGTTTCATTACCAGTACTGTGCACTACCGAACATACTGTATGTGCAAGCGGCTGTTAGGTTGGCAATGAGAGGATAGGCTACACAAACCTGGTAGTTCAACCAGTGTGTCTCTACTCTCAATATCCACTCTATGTAGGTGTGCACATAGCCATTTGGCCCAGCCCTGTAACAAGGGTCACTGCACATTTGCATAACATGTACACATGCACAGCTGTTATTGCTTGCAAATGATACTAGAGAGGTCCAGCCCTGTAACAAGGGTCACTACACATTTGCATAACATGTGCACATGCACATCTGTTATTGCTTGCAAACGATACTAGAGAGGTCCAGCCCTGTAACAAGGGTCACTACACATTTGCATAACAGGTACACATGCACAGCTGTTATTGCTTGCAAATGATACTAGACAGGTCCAGCCCTGTAACAAAGGTCACTACACAATTGCATAACATGTACACATCCACAGCTGTTATTGCTTGCAAACGATACTAGTGAGGTCCAGCCCTGTAACAAGGGTCACTACACATTTCTATAACATGTTCATATTGTTTGGGGGGGGGTGGAATGTGTGATTGCTATGGTCCATGTTATACTCAGATATGAACACTTTGGATGCTGTCTACACACATGTATGTATATATATATATATATATATATATATATATATATATATATATATATGTATATAGATATATATATATATATATATATATATGTATATAGATATATATATATATATTATTGCATATATTTATCTGTACCTCCATAGATGTATAGATGTTTTTAACCTATCTGTATATCTAAATATATATGAAGATCTGTATATATTGACATGTCTCTATGTATCTCTCTCTGTATATATATCTATATATCTATATACGAGCATACATCTTTCATTGGGTTCATGGCGGGTTGTCCTATTTTAACACATTCCTCCCTTTTGTGTTTTAACCTGTATGCATACACAACTGGATAGGTATAACCCAGGTAGCTTAATGTTAGGTTACTCTGAGGAGGGGGTACATGGTTGTGGGTTCTAATCCTGGAAGGTGTTATTATTTTACCTCTCGTAGTAGGCACTGGTAGGGAACGTGTGAATAACACACATTTAAGTGGTTGTAAGCAGGTTTGCCCATGGTCTGCGTGATGTTAAGCAAAGGTTAAACCTGTGAAGAGCTTCTCCGTTTACCATGTTTCAGCACCACTTACCGTCGCGCAAACCCATGGAAACCCGCTTACAACTGCTTAAGAATGCTTTAATCCACCTGCATCTAACAGCCCTTATTCTGGTGCTCAAAATAACTTAACATCTCTTGAACCCACAACCATGAACACCACAGTCACTGACTTTACCACTAAGGCATATGAGATATGTACAAATGTTATGGTGTTTAGAATGTACATTTTACTACAGGCATTCCTCACTACTGAAAACAAATGTGACAGTCAGTTGATGTACATATGTCTGATTAATGTTAATGTTCATATGTTTGTGAAATTAGGTGTTGCAATATGAAATGACAGGGTGTATTATGAATGAGAAATGTTCTTGTTTTGTGTCCTTTTATATTGTCCCCATACTCCATGTATACCCCTCCAGTTTACTTATTGAACATCCGACCCAGGCCCTCCTTGATGCATGATTTCATTACCCATCATTCCTCCCCCACCCCAATCTTCACATACACAACAACCATCCCTTCTATGGTGAATTAGGTTAATATTAACAGTTATAATACCAGAGCTGCATGTGTTTTGCGTACACTCCAATTCCTTTGGAGTGCTTCTGTGTCATGAAGTGTGTTCATAGATGTTTATATTTATGGCTATTGATGTAACTGTATAATATATATATATATATATATATATATATATATATATATATATATATATGTGTGTGTGTGTGTGTGTGTGTGTGTGTGTGCAGACATCACTGACATGTATATATATATATATATATATATATATATATATATATATATATATATATATATTTCATATTAATTTGTAACAGTAATACATATGTAGACTGGAATGTGTTGGTTCGCAAACTACAGTACATTACAATGTACTGTACATATGTACACAAAGTGACTGTCCCACTTGTGATCATTACAGTGGAATGCATATGGTATAAGGTATAGTCTCAAGAGCATGAAACATCTATACACCTCACATGGCTTAGTGGTAAGTCCCATGACTATAGTGTGCATGGTTCAGGGTTCAATACCTGTGATACTTTACACATGTTTTTTTACTCCAGAATAAGGCTCATTTAAGCAGTTGTAAGCATTTTTAAAAGTGTTTGTATGACATTATAGCAGCGGTTAAACACAGTTAAACAAACTTTGTAACGTATAACCTGTGCACGCAAACACGGCCACATCCGCTAACTACTCAAGATATATACATGTCAGTGAAGTAACATCTTACTATGAGTTAACATAACATTGCATACTCTGTTGACTGTACTCTCCAGCACACATGGGTATATATGGGTGTTTCAAATGTTTATTATACAGATGATTACTACCTATATATGCACGCTATGGTTAAGGTATACTTTTGAACTTGATAAACATCCCTGCCTTTATCTGGATTGGGACCTTGAATGCACAGATACTATGCAGATGCTGTAACCATTACACTGTTGACATTAACGTTGCTTCTGCCTATTTCCTATTTAGATGATTTCTATGTGTAAGCTTGGCTAAGCAAAGGGCGGTGGCCCCCAAACCCACTGAGCTTCACTTACTCTTGAAATAACAACATATAACAAATGTACTTTGAGACAATGCATTACATTCCTAATTACATTAGGCATAGCCCCTCACTGACACACTTCAAGGGAAACCTTGTTTTGTGAATGGGTAACAGAATATACACCCCCTGGGATCATGTGTCCCAGAACCATACAGACAGGGGGTGGGGGAGACTGTCCAGTTTGATAGCTGCGATACCTGTTGGAGAAATTGAATGGTGTTGAATTGTAACATTAACATGCCCTCTTTAGATCACTAAGTGCCCCTATCACCCTCCACAACCCCAGTCTTCAACAGCTTCCAGCAACTCTGCCTGGAATTGCTTTTTTGGCAATGCTTGACAGAGGCTCAGTTATTTCATCAATGGTGTGGAGAAAGCCAACACACTGTAGCTATGCTTCTAATTGCCCTTGGGCAGATAGGTAGTAGGCTGTCTGTGAACCTCTAAAGTGCAGGCCATCACAGCCATAATATGTGAATAAACAGACCTTCAGATCACAATATACAGTGAGAAACCACCATGTAGTCAGGAAACAGTTAAGTACAGCAAGAACATACAGAACACTGATACTTAGTCACTCCAAAAGCCTATCTTGGAAGCTAGAAGACTTGTATAAGTTTCAGGCTTTCTACTGCTTACCAGTAGGTTGCCTACAGGAGAGATGAAAAACAAGCACAGAAGGGGAACTTGCATGCAACAATACCATATCGGCCTATGTGTCAGCCTTAGGCTTTGGAATACTGGCCAAGGCTATTGGCACCCCCATGATGCCTTATTTAGGAGAGTCTTGAAGGTGAATACCAGCTCTGTAAACATCACAATAGCAGAATCAATGAGGGTTATGCTACTCAACACCAGGGGTTGTGATCACAAAATGTATGCATTCACAGCACTCCTCAGGATGGACAACATCAACATTTGTGCAGTAACTGTCTTAAGGCTCCTGAGAGCACACCAGCACTACCAGACTACAACCCATGCTACACATTTCAGTCATAGAACATGGACTGACACAGACATGGAGGGGTGTATCCACATTCATCAGGGAAACCTAAACCTCCAGGTTAGTGGGGCAGCATGATACCTCTGAGATCATCCATGTGCAGCTAACATCAGCCACAACTGCAATGTAAACTGTGGCCTGCTACGGATCACCCTCCATGACCCAGAACCACCACTCCACCTACCTGGAGACAGTGGAGAACATGACAATCCTAACGCACACCCTGGCATTGGTCGATGTCAACTACCATACCATTAACTGGGAAACTTACTCCAGTACTCACTTTCAGGCTCAGCACTTCCTGGAATTTATCACCTCATATGCCCTGTATCAGGTGGTAACCTCACTAATTAGGGGTGGAAACATACTAGAGGTGGTCATCACCAACATGGGGAACAGGTGCACCACAGCAGAGGTTAACCAGTCACTGGTTAGATCTGACCATGAACTATTCATTGTTTCCACACGCAAGCATCTCCCCCACCCATGGATACCACAGTGTATACCTTTCCTACAGCTAAATTTACACTACTAGTGACAGGGGTGAGGGTTTCACAGCCCTCATGCTAAGGGGAAACACTGCTCAAGATACAGACAGATTTACAAATGCAGTCTATAAGCACCTACATGGATGTATGGATCGTGCCATCACTGGTAAATCAAGACTCACTCCTCCTTGACAAGGAGACCAGTCTGGTGGACCTCTACAATAAACATGCTATACTACAGATGTAGGACAGTGTTCTGGACAAACAGCAAATCCCACAAAGGGCAGACATCCATCACCACTATTAGTATGATATGTAGGTCCCTCATGACATCATCCACAGCTATCAACAGCAGGAGGATACACAAGGATTCAAAAGATAACCACAAATCCTTCTTCTCTATGTCAAGGATCTAAGTGGTGACACACAGATTTGCACTGTGCTGGTGAAATATAGCACAAAATATGCTGACCCTACTGATATCGCCAACATCCTTGCAGATACATTCAGTGCATACTTCACCCCCTACTGAGCCCACAAAACTACCCAAAATGTACAGTATCCCACACATCAGAGATACACAGGTGGAAATGGCCCTCTCTAACAGCAGAACACAGCATCAGTGGAGGCAGATGTTGTCCCAGACTGCATCTTGCAAACTGTACAAGACAAACTGACCCCCCACCTAATTAAGCTTTCCAACCTCAGGCTCTCCACAGGCTACATGCCCATACAATGATGCGTGGCAACAGTTATTCCACTCCATCAAGGTGGAATCACAACTGACCATGGTAACTACCACCCCATAAGCCTGACTAGCCTGGTCTGCAATGGTATGGATCGCATCCTCATGGCACTCATTAACAGAGACATTGGTAACCTCCGAACACGTGACCCAACCCAGGTCAGCTTGGTTGAATGCAGTTCATGCCTACTGAACCTGTTTGATGTCTTACATACAGTCACCAAGATGTTAGATGATGGGGGAGGTGGTTCACACATACTACTTGGACCTCGCCAAGGCTTTTGACACCATGCCCCACTCAGGTATTATTGATAAACACACCAGCCTGTACATACACCCATACATCACAGGTGGGGTTGCCAACGGGCTTACACACAGAACTCACATGGTACGACTAGCGGTCTCTAGGTCCAACTCTTGACCAGTCATGACTGGTGTCCCACAGGACTCAGTCCTGGGAACCCTACTGTTTGGCATATACTTCTCAGAGGTACAGGCAGCAGACTACAGCAGACCATGTTTGGCAATGACTGCGAACTGGGAACCATGATTGATAGTCCAGCTGACACAGACATCCCTTAAGGGGCCTCACAGAGACCATCACAGGGTGTCAACATCACGGCCTCCAGCCAAGTGCCACTAACTGCATGGTCATTCCATTGTGGAATATTAAGCACCCACATAATAACACATAAGTGGTAGCCACTTTAATACGGATGAGGTAATGGGGTATCTGGGGACTAAGGTAGATAGTGATATCCCCTTTGACAATCATATCTCCACAGTAGTTAAGACATCCTTCTATGTAGGTCATCTGATTACTAAAGGATTCCCATCTAGACATACTGGGGTTATAGTGCCCCTTTACTCATCACTCATCAGTCCCATCATAGGGTATAATAACCCATTTGGGTTGTACCTCAGAAGACACTTCCAACAACTGGGAGGTCCACAAATGTATCTCGCCAAAGGGAATACTGGCCTCCAACATATGGCCTGTGCAGCCAGACTGAATACACTCATGCTTTACTCAGTGGCATCTCATTTACCCAGAGATTATCTCCGCTGACCAAAACAGCCATGTCGAACTCAAGCTTAATGGATATGCGCCACCTATGGGAATCCAAGTCACAGTGAGCCACACACTGAAGTGAGCTGAACCTTGCCACAACAATAACTGGAAGATGCTGGTGGGACAGATTCCTGTCACAGACACTCCCCATACTTTGGAACTACATCCCTAACTACATTATACAGAGCCCCTCACTAATACTCTGCAAGAGAAACCTTGAAGAGTGGATGGGAAACAATAAATGCACCCCAGGGATCCCACCATTGGCTCTGCTCCACAGAGAGATAGTTAATGAATCAATGGGGTGGCAAAAGCTGACACATTTAGGCTGGGCTTATGAATGACCTCTGGCAGTTGGCCAAGTACCTACCTATGAATCTATACAGACAGTATCAGCACATGCTTATAGCTTAATTTACTGTTCAGGTGTTGACTTACTTTGTGCCAATGGCAGTTGTGTGTGCAATAGTTGAGGGCTGCCTATGTTGGATGCACACAGTATACTGCCTATACATGACAATTTATAGGTAGTCTTGTATGTGCCATCCATTTTACTGTGTGTGCAGGTGGAGAAAGGTGTCAGACCTTAGGTGCCTACACTGTCAGTGTGTGTGCTATACGTTCCCTCTTTGCCAAGGCATGGACATACCGGGCATGCCTCCGTCTGCCTACTGTGGCTGGCTCACGGTGTTCATGGTCTGAATACCTCTGTTCCTGTGGGGCCCTTGGCAATGGTGGTGGGCTGAGAGGGCCTTCATCATACTGTCCCTGCTGCAGCTGTTTCTGTAGGACCATATTGTGTAGCATGGTACATAC
This sequence comes from Protopterus annectens, assembly GCF_019279795.1. Taxonomy (NCBI): domain Eukaryota; kingdom Metazoa; phylum Chordata; order Ceratodontiformes; family Protopteridae; genus Protopterus; species Protopterus annectens. Next base: position 1,009,374,529 of record NC_056727.1, on the reverse strand, counting down.
TATGAAGATGTGGGCACATGTGCCTGGAGAGTACTGCAAGGCTCCACCAGATATGTCCAAGCAATGGAACCGTGATTTTAGCATCCCAAACACACGCTCTATGATGATTCTGGTTTGTGCGTGTGTCTCATTATGGTGTTCCTGCATGGGTGTGTGTGCATTTCTGATGGGAGTCATCATCCATGGTTCCACTGCAAAGCCAGCATCCCCCACCAGGTGGCCATTTGGGATTTCCCCTCTGGCAAATAACTGATACAGCTGTGAGGCATGCCAGGTGTGGGAGTCGTGATAGCTTCCAGGGCTGCCAGCACACACATCCATGATAATGCCCTGGGCATTGCGCACGACCTGGCAGTTGATGGAGTGGTATCCCTGGCGGCTTATGTAGAGCCTACCCTGCTCACTGGGTGGTGACTTGATGTGTATGTGCGTGCAGTCTATTGCACACAGTACCTTCGGGTAGTCTGCCACATGGTGGAAGACTTGCATATTGCTGGCCAACTCCTCCTGCATTCGGGGGAAGTATATGTGCTCATTGGCATGTGGTAATGTGGCATCCAGGAACTGGTGTAGTACCCTGGATCCTGATGCCTGTGAGATCCCTATGATATCCCCAGTTGGTCTTTGAAAGGTACCTGTAGCTAGTATTCTCAGGCTTACACATACCTTCATATACACTGAGATGGGTTCCCCTCTGTTTGTTCTGGCTCTAAGTTGCTGTAGGATGTCCCTATCCACCCTGTAATGCTCTACTATCTCCAGATCATGTAGCCCCTGGTAGGTTACCCTGGGTCTGAACACTCTCCTCCTCCTTTGGTGCCTGAGGTGGTTGTGTGCATCATCCTCCACACCATCTTCAGTCTCCAACACATGCTGGTGGATCAAAGCTATGGCCCCTAACATGTAAATACTAAAAGTTCCCCATCTGTATACACCACTGGTGCAGAGTGTATGGGAATACACAAATGTGTGTGAGGTGCTTTCACACTTTATACTATTGTGCTATTGATGCTGCTGATGTCAGTGGGTGTGTATGAGCTATTCCAGCTGCAGCGTGTCTTAATTATGGGTTTTGCAATGAGTACTGCAAGTGTGGGGCCTTTACTGTGGAGATCTGCTTGCCTGCCTTGATTAATCTGTTGCCCTTTAATTCACTTTTAAACCTGGAACCCCTCCCATTATCAGGCATGCATCCACCTGCTGTCTTTCTTGTTTTTTACTTTCCCTACCCAGTCATGGCAAAATGTGCCATGTAGCTGATATACTGCAAATTGGCTTTGTTCTGCTTTGACACTTTACTGCTTTCTTTGCAGTACAGCCCTTCCCCTTTCCTGTTCTGCAGGTTGCTGCTTGCAGCCTTGTTAGCTGTTGTCAATGTCCCACTGTAGGCTCCTAGGTGTTAATTAGTAATTTGTACTCCAATTTCACTGCTGCAGCATTTCCTTATTTCTTTCCTATATCCTTCCTGTTTCAGCTGCAGTGAGCACCACGCAAATCCATTTACCAGGTTTACGTGTGTTTTCATCTCCGTTCACATGCATACTCGGTTAACTTGTGTATTGTCAGCTAAGCATAGCTATGGCCAGTTCAACACACCCCTATCCTGCAGCTTTGCCTAGCTAAGGGCAAAACTGGTTTAGCAATGCTCCAATGTGCTTACAGCAATGGTGACACACCCCTCTCTTGATGTCATCTTTATCTCAAGGGCACACCTTGGTGTTATAACGCTACACTGTGAGGTGCATCCTTACACCAGCGTGGAATCTGCAATTCACTATTATTCCTCTCATTTGCATGGCATTGCCTACTAATTCCTAGCTACTGTGCATAACACAGTCACTGCCCCTTAGCAACTCTTGCACCATAATATGGTGTAGCATGACTGCCATTGACTATTATGGGGAAATCGTGATATGTGTTTCATTGCAGTTTTATTCTATATTTTTATATTTTCCTTGCGATCCCCTTTGCGCACCCCTGCCCTACGCTTCCACATCGCGATAGTGCGACTATATATATTAAATGTTAATTTTATATTTTCTACATGTTTTTTATGCTGATGACTCTATATTTAGCCATTGGCATATATTAACAACGTAATACATGTGTTTGGTCGGCTATCATGGCTCCGATTTTATGTTTGCAAGAATGTAAACGGCTTTCTACGGTTTACATTTCTGCATGCTTACACTATGCCTGCACCACTTCCTGGATCACTACATACCTTCATTTACATCCTACACTGTTGCACATGGGGTAATTAACATACAGGACCCAGGAGTTGTGTGGGTGTAGCGTACGCAGGTAGTGCACATGGAAACCGCTCATACCTGAATCGCTTGGCAGCCATATTTGGTGTTAGAACGCCAACACTACACTTGCACCTGGTGCAAGCTTCATGAATCCTATGGAGTATCTGGACTAGACTAGTTATAGAAAAGACAGGAAACAAGTGTAAATGTGGGCTTTTAAACCAGAAAGTTGAAAGAGATGGAAAAACTGCCCAAACGGCCAATAAACTGTAATTTCTGGGCTAGAAACCACTCCTCTTGTGGTAGATAGGTTACCTAATGCTTACCACTCCCACTGATAAGCTAGAAGGCTTCCCTCCAACACAGAAAGGCTTGAGGGGGGTTCAGAAGCTTACATACAGTCCTGGATACAGCAAATCTGTATCTGGACTATACTAGTTATAGGAAAGGTGGGAAACAAGCGCACATGTGGGCTTTTAAACCAGAAAGTTGAAAGAGATGGAAAAACTGCCCAACAGCCAATGAACTACAATTTCTGGGCCAGAAACCACTCATCTTGTGGTAGATAGGTACCTAGTGCTTACCACTCCCACTGATAAGCTAGAAGGCTTCCCTCCAACACAGACAGGCTTGGGGGCTCAGAAACTTGCAAACAGTCCTGGATACAGCAAATCTCTTTCTGGACTAGACTAGCAATAATAAAGGCAGGAAACAAGCTTAGATTTTTTTTTTCTTTTTACAAAAAAGCAGCTAAAATAGCTCTAAAAACAATTTGAGTGCAGTGCAAGCTAGCACACTTGAGTGTGTAGCAGTATTAAAGCAAATACAGTTTAAATAAATGCAATTTATTCAAAATGTATTCTGATCTGAATTCAATTATTGTTTTATTCAACACTGAACAGTTAAAAAGTGCCAAGAAATATACTTATCAGCTGAGAAGCACACTCAGTCAGAAGACAGGGAGATTCTAACATTTTTTTAGTAAAGTGGAAAGGGAGAAAGGAGGAGCAGAAGATAATCAAGGTTAAGAAAATAAGTGGGTTGGCCTTCTCAAATGTTCTCTCTGTATTAGGTAGAGCAATGAGCTGAAGTATATTACTATATTGAGATCTATGTTTTACTTTAATGTAATCATTAGTCTTCACATGTAATACAGGTGGTACAGTACAAGACTCAGCCCATACAAAATTAAAACAAATGACAAAATTGGATACTGGTGGGAATAATGTGCAAAACAGACATTCTTTCTTACAAAAGCAAATGGTAATAATGAGTTTTAATGTGGTATAGACTAGTTTTAGGTATGCATCTGCACCAGTTAAATTACAATGACTATTTAAAATGCTAATGTTCATATGCAGCAAAATACTTTATGGAACAGTCCTTTTCAGATAAATACGCTTATGAAGGCTGTACAGAAAATCTATACAGAACAGGTCAGCAGCAATACTTCAGCCAACTCTAGCTTCTCCTTTTTGTCACACCTATAACTCAAGCAGGCTATGCTGTAAAATTTCTGTTGCTCCAGTATAGGATGTTATAAAAGGTATTGCATCACTTCTCTGCCCTAGTATTATACACACCTGGCAACAACATCATCCACCCCCACCTCCAGCATATTAAGGAACACTGTGCAACTATGTGAAACAAGAATACAAAAAACAGTTTATTTAGGCACATTATGAACTGTAGCAATTTCAACAAGTTTCAGTTCAGTGTGTTAGTGTTGTTCCTTCACTGAGGGGGAGAAACTACAATAATCACTTGGAAGTGAAAGATTTACACTGGCAACTATAAATTTACTAGTTCAAATATTTCTATTTCTATTAGTGGTTTTATGTAATGTGATTGTAGGCTGGATTATATAAACCCTACACAAAGCATCACAGCATGATGTGTACATGGTAGTGTGTGGATTTCTATTCCATAAGTGGCTCTACAAGGTGTGTAGAGTGTCCCAAACACAGTGAACATCGTGGCATTCTAATTACAGCAAAACAGCTGAAGTATATGCTAATCAATCAGTCCAGGATAGCAGAGATATTCAACAAGCTATAAAGCAACCATGTACACAGAGTAGTTTGTTTACTTATATTCCAAAACTTATTGGAATACAGACACAGAAACTACACTGGAGGGAAAGAATGTTAGGGGCTGCTGCTGCTCTTCTGCATGTGTATGTGAAACAGGTTCAAGTCTATGCTTCTGCTGCTGCAGAGAGACTTGGTCAAGGAGGAGAAGGGTATTTAGTCCCCATTTAACTTTTCATGGTCTGCACATGGTAAAAATAGAGCACTACAGGGTGGATTAAGACACACTCCAGGAACTCTGCAACCTCTGTTGTCCACACCTGAGAGCAACAGCAAATGGAGTGAAACAAAGAGCTATGGAGACTAAGGTATGTGTAGCACTTACAATATTAGCTACAGGGACATTTCAGAAACCCACAGGGGCCATCCTGGGGGGTGTCACAGGCATCAGTGTACAGGATCCTACACCATTTCCTGAATGCTATGCTACAGCATACCAGTGACTACATAAATTTCTCCTGTACCCCAGTGACTACATAAATTTCTCCTGTACCCCTGAGGACAAAGCTAGAACTATGCAGCATTTCTATCCCATAGCACTTTCCTGAAGTCGTGGGTGTCATAGACTGCATGTACATTGAGATCAAAGCACCATCTGGAAACAGAAAAGGGTCTGCATGAACATAAAGGGGATCCATTCCATTAACTGCCAGATAATGTGTAATGCTAAGGGACTCATCCTGAATGTGTGTGCTGGCAATCCTTGCAGTTATCATGACTCCCATATCTGGAACAACTCACAGATCTTCCAAAGGTTTTTATGGGTGATATGACTCCCATATCTGGAACAACTCACCGATCTTCCAAAGGTTTTTAGGGGTGATATCCCACAAGGCCATTTACTGAGGAATGCAGGGTATGCTCTCAAACCATGACTGATAACACCCATCAGAAATGCACACATACCCACATATGACTGCTATAGTGAGGCACACACTCAAACAAGAAATATCATAGAGCATGTGTTTATGATGCTGAAGTCATGGTTTTGTTGCCTAGATATATCAGGGGGTGATCTGCAGTATGAACCCAGTACTTGGGCCAACATTATCACAATCTGTGCTATCTTACACAATATAATCATGAAAAAACAGCTGTAACAGGAACACCAAGGCTAGGAGCAAATATTCCATCACCACTGCTAAGGCCACAACATCCATACACAGATGAGGAGTCAGAGGGAGAACCATCAGCTGCTGCGGGTGAAGACAGGCTTAGGTGTACAGAATATGTACTCACCCTGGCCAAGATGCAAAGCATAGCACACATGCTGACCACCTAAGGGATAAAGCTTTCATCCTATGCACGTGCATACAGTAAATGCCAGCATCATATACAGTCAGCCACAAATGACAACAGTTCTAACTGCAGAACTATCAAGGTAAATGTTGTTCCTGTAATACAAAAAATAAATATGTAAAAACATGAATAAATTCCACATTGTAAATGTAGCTAGGCAGAAAGTGTGTAAGTTGTCTACCAATGCCATCGATATCTGAAGACTGACATCTGTAATATATATGTATGCAGTTTACAAAATAACCCAGCCCATAAAATTGAAATACCTTCTATAGAAAAAGCAGTCCAAAAAGTGTACTTATCCCTACACTCCAAGTGGAGCAATAATCATGATATCATCAGTTTCTTCCCTTCAAGTTCACTAGCTACATGGTTACCTTTCAATGTAGATTTAGTCCTCTGAGCACCCTGAAGATGCAAATTAGGTGTGAACTCATTAGAATTGCTGAATACCAAAATTTTGATTTTGTGTATCAGATATAAACATAATGTTGTTTGTTTGATTATTCTGATTGAAGCAAAACACGGTAATAAACAGACACCCTTCAATGAAGTGGGTGCATCAGTGAGGATACACTTACAAAGTGTGGAGCCAACTGCAGTAAGCTTTTAAATAAAACCAAATACCCCACATGTATATTTCCTGGCCATAATAGCACAGAGTCCTTCCTTTGCTGAAAACTGTTGTTGACTGACATGTATCTGTATCACACCTTCAAAGAAAAATCAGAAAATATGCACTAGAGACTGCATATGCGATAGCAAAGCAGAGATAAGGGAAGGATTTCTAGAATACAAAGATAAATGATAAATCGGGTCAGTAACATGGATGGCAATGGCTGCAGAAATTACACCTATTACCTGACTGTCTTTGTAGCACAAGGTATAAATACATTGAGCTAAACAAGAGAAAAAATTGGCAAAGTGCAGTTGGAGTTCCAAGTAGTTATTTTTAGTGTGGAATGGTCATAATCAATTATTTACACAAATAACATATGTTTGCTATTACCTTTTACATTTGTACATTGCCTACCTAAGTGCAAATAGGGTTCATCACTTAAGGAATAAATTGTAACATTTAATTTAGATAGCCTTCCTTCTCACAAACAGGTTCAGAAGTAAAGCATGGATGTCAGCACTCTGGACAGTATTGAGTGTGGAAAATACATCTGCTGCGTAGCTTTCTCAATTTCGTCAAGTGTTAAGTATAATGAGTGTATCTTCCCAATGCAGGTGAGCCAGGGCTCTAATCCAGCACAATCCACTTTTTAGTTAGGGTGTCCCACTGTAATTTTTTTTCCAAAAAATGTGATTATAAAGGTAATACTGCATACCAATAGCTATGTTCAACAGGTTGATTGAGTATGGACATACTTTTTTAGATATCAAATATATTATGTGTATAATTGGTTTAACATGACAATGATGATTATGCAATAAAAATGCAGTTGCAAATCTCTGATTGACACAATAGTTTACTGACAAATATCTACACCCCTCCCATAACCCAAATATAACTGTAAGCTAAATGTATTTTGGGGTATGTATCGTAACTCCAAACTATATTAGTAAAGTCATGCAAGTCTATATATTTCCAATTTATTGTCAAGCATTGATCCTGCATCACACCTGATAATGCATAATCCAGAACCTTGTAATGACACACACATAATGGCTTAATTGAAGTATAGCACCAGTCACTTTTTAAGCTGTATATCTCTGATGACCATGCTTGACAAACATCTCATATGTGGCAGTGAGGAATAATCACGTGTGAGGAAATGTATGCATTCTCTTTTTTAGATAACTCTGAATCCTACATCGAACAAATTAATTTTAACAATGTGTAAGCCCCCGCAAAATATGTGTCAAGTCATCCCACTCATCCCTCCAAAGTCATGGCTTAAAAGTCAAGACACTTAGCATTTCCGTGTTGAGCAGCGTGCAAAGTGTAACCAGGTATAGCAGCACACATGCCATAAATTAATGCCAAATGTCAAACTATCATTGCTCTTTACAAAACTCCCTTATTCTTTCGCAATGTTTCTTTTCACTTGCCATTGCTCAAACACATCTGGCATGGTTGCACATGTTTGCGCACTCTCCGTAAAACTCAATATCACAAACTAGGGAAACACTTGTACTGTTTTTGGAGGACTTTTGATGACATAGCAGGAGACAGAAAGGTTGGTGCCAAAATCAGGGCACAGAGGTGGGGTGTGGATGAGTTAGAAATATTTATTGAACTCATTGTGAAGTGCTACAGCCATAGGCTATTGCAGGAGAACTAAACCAGGTCTCAGTATAAGGCTGAGGCTTGGAACAGCCTAGGCTGTATCTGGGGCAACTGGTATACCATACACTGGGGAGCAGTGCAGGCACCATTAAAGTGACCTGAAATGGTGCAAGCAGGCACAACTTGACCAGTGGCTAGATAAGTTTTGAACTGCTGACATCCCACAGTTGTATAAGTATACAGATAAAGCAACATTAACTGTTATGGAAAGCTATAGATAGCCAAGACTTGTATATGCATAATGCTTTCTTATCTCTTTTTCTATCCTTTTCTATATTACAGCTGCACAGAAAATTTCAAATTTCAGTTAACAGGAAGAATATGAGATTGGAGAGACTTGGATAGGTAAGGGGCATGTATGCAGTACAAATGAACATGATTGCATTAAATATATTGGCATTCAATAGATTAGTAGCAACGTAGGCATGCCGATCTTAACTGTAAAAGCAAGCATGCATGTTTTCTTCTGTAGCTCATGGTAATTGTATTAGGTAAGTGTAATACAGTATACAGAATAGGTGGGATCAAGTCCCACAATTAACCTATATATTCACATTCAACAAATATATATTTTTTAATTATAATTGCAGCAATGTTGGTTTTAATGCCATGTTGTTAAGTTAATCTGTAATGTCTTTAAAGCCATATATATAATATCTGCATATTGCAAGGATTACTTGTAACAATTCACAATCCTTTTTGGCTTGAGAAAGCTGTATAGCTAATATAATAATAAAAGTATATTTATTGTTATAAACCATGAATGTGACAGATTTTGTCTCACCTTACTCCCTATCTCTATTTTTTTAAATTTATTTTTAAATGGCAACACACGGTTATGATGTAATAGTTTTCTGCCAACAAACCAAATGCTTTTCATCACAGAGAGGTTGGCCAACCTCTACGGCTCAGCCTGCCAACCCTCCACTGGTTGCCAAACCATCACCAGCAACACTGGGATGCAACCTGGCAGTACTATCTCTGCAGTCTGTACACTATCTGGCCCATCCACATCAGGTAGCATAGCCCCAGATGCTCCATTTTCACACCTTTACTCTTGTCAAACAAAATAGAATCACACACTTCACACATGGCTAGAAATGACCCATAAAAAGCCTTCACTTTTTGTCCTCTGCATTTGTGTGTAGTTTGGCATCTTGCACCAATGTCATGCAGTGGTGAGTGGCTCTATACGTCTTATGTCAAAACATGGTAAGTTTTTGCCATCGACTGCACTAGTCTGGTTATCTCTCCACAATGCTGCTTAAACTCATTGAGCTAAAAGAACATGGCTAAAGCAGAGTAAAGGAAGTACTTTGCAACATTTACTCTGATGGTTGTTTAGATTGCTGAATATAACAAAATGCAACTTCCTATGTGGAGTGTTGACAAAAATCACTTGACTGAAAATATTTTTTGACAATAGCATCAAAGGTTCAATTCCAGATGCATCTCACATCATTTCTTGGTGTGATGATGTATGTGTATAATATACTTTATCTCCCACATCTTAACATTTGCCACAGTTATGAGTTCTCATGGAGATATTTTGAATACTGGCCAAAAATTAGCATTTAAGGTGACATCCATTCCCCACAACGTTCACATATGTATCCAACATTGTTCTGCTTGTCTTAATTGTGTTGTCACTCTCCTAACCACTTTAGTGTAGTCATTGATTTTCACATTTGCAGTCCTGATCACATTTACTTAGTTAATGCCATTTTGACACCATTCATAAACAAAGAGAATAACCTGAATTTGAACCCTGACTCACCTTTCCTCTGACCAGCAGCTAACTGCTCATACATACTGTGCCAAAGAGAAAGCTAGACAGCAAGAGTATTTTTCACTGACAGCCATTGCTCACCTCCAAGCCTTTTTGTTTGAAAGAAGGCAAACTAAATTAAATCTTACACTTTTCCTCTTAAGCATCTAGCAAGAGTTTGCTCAAAGCTTAACATCACACAAAAGGGAAAGGCATTGGCAACAGTTATTAATGTCTTAAAAATTTGGCTACAGCATTTCAAATATAGACTACAGCATGAACATCACTGTATCTGTCAGCAATTTCTCCCATAACATAACTTGCAAACTACCTCACAAGTTCAAGCTCAATTCATGAAATGCAAAGCACACATGGGTTAACACTTTGCAAATCAGTTTCTTGGTGATGTGTTATGTAAAAAAAATACTATGCCTTTCTCCGGTTACTGGGCTGTTAGTTTCCATTACATGAGAAGGCATCCATAAACACAAGATAAGGACAGAACACACAATTTATGATATTCATGTGTGCCCTGCAAACATGCACTTGCAACTGATATAGCAGTACTTAGGTCATTGCCAGGCAGACTACAGAAAAAAAGAGCATAACTGCATTGTTACATTTGGCATGAGCTTATACTGACACTGAACATTTCATCCATGATCATATCACATTGATAATGTCAGTAAACTCTATTAATGTGGACATCACTTCATATGAATATGAAGGCACATGCCTCCTCCTTTGCAGTACTGGTGTTTCCAGTGTGTGTGTGTGTGTGTGTGTGTGTGTGTGTGTGTGTGTGTGTGTGTGTGTGTGTGTGTGTGTGTGCGTGTGTGTTTGTGTGTGTGTGTGTATGTGTGTGCTATCTAAACAACATCCTGAAAAACAGGTACATGTAAGGCTAAGTTCTGCAAGATACATTCATGACATCTTCTTTCAAATAGGTTACCAGGATATATTTAATTTTTCCTTTTGCAAATTGCAATCACACATTCATAGCCCAAGTCCCACCTTTACACACAAGTCTCATAACAGTACATTTTTCCTGCAAGATTATGATGACATCATTCTCTATAAAGAGCACTGTGACATTTATAAAATCAGACATCTACGATGGTGAGAGTGTTAAGTACTGTGTTCTCCAGCTTATGTAACTAACTAGTTAAGAGATCAAATTGCAAAACAGTCAATGTGTGTGTGTGTGTGTGTGTGTGTGTGTGTGTGTGTGTGTGTGTGTGTGTGTGTGTGTGTGTGTGTGTGTGTGTGTGTGTGTGTGTGTGTGTGTGCAGTTGGTGGTATATCCATATGTTGTAGTGCTGTTATATGCACAAATATATGACATGTTCAGATTCACTTGGTCATTGTATGATGTTTTGGATCTCTTTTCATTTGCCTCCCACTAAGGGGAACATTTTACATAGACCCATGAATCCATCATCCCCTGTTCCTACTGTACAGATATCATCCGTGCTGCAGAACACTGAATATGTCATTATCTCAAAGATGCATACACACATCATGAGGCAAAGCCTCTGCTTTACCCTATGCAAGCCATCTCTAGACCACTGGATTTGTAATTGCTAATTCTGTCAAAGGATGGTGCACAGTCATCTATGGAGAGAGGCAGTCTGTAATAAAATCAAACTCATACACACATAAGCATATACACCTAATATTTTCCATCACATAGATTTAGCAATTTTTATTTAAATGGTATAATAATGGTTACAATGTTATATGCTCTTGATCTTTAGCCTACTAATGCCTTATGACCCTCTGAAGATTGTACATAACAATGTTGCCATCCACATATGGTATGTTGAGATCCGGATATACTGTATCCCTACAATATTGTGCTCCAAATCTGTGATTTGAGCTACTGTATTGATGGCTGCTGCTGCCACTTGATTACATGTTTCTTCCATAACAGCTGTAATAATATGCCTCCTGAGGACTGTTGCCATGGAATGATGCTATGTATACTGTTTCCTTACTAAGGCATGTATTCTTGTACTGGAGTATATCAACATTCTACATAGTTGTCATTCAACCATTACAGGGACAGTTGCAGTATGGCACATATGTGCGTGTGCATACCTAGCATCTGGAAATGTTATCTGACCTATAGCAGTATTATGTCATACTGATTACACAGGCACATACATCTGGGTTCATCCATATGTTGTAGTGCCGTTATATACGCAAATATATGACATGTTCAGATTCACTTGCAACCTTGGGAAATTCATTGCATTCACAATTGTGCTGTTATTCACAAGGATTATTCAGATCTTCCACAGCAGCATTGGGAGACTGTCAGCATTTATGTCATTAAATGTTCTTCATGAACTGCATTTACCTCAGTTGTAATGTGTCCATATATGTTGGCAGGGCCCTCACCCACACATTTCCAATGATAAATTTATGATGTACAACTAATGTAATGACATGAAATAGACTGAGTTGTATAACTGTATTAAATGTTCCACAGTGCTGCATGTGATTCATACCAAACATCTTATCTGGAGGTGATGTCACAAAGCATTTTGTAACTACATCTGAAAACTTAAGGGGAATACACAGCTATGCACACAGCTGGTTGTGGATGGCACCACCCATACTCAGCCACAGGAAATACACAACTTGCTGGTTGACAGATTTAAATCAAACTTCAACCCCCTGTCCCCGGTCTTCACCCAAAGAATATTTGCCACCATTCCTCAACCTTTTATCTCAAAAAACAGGCAATATGTGCTCTCTCTAAGGCTAAAAACGTGGCTTCCATGAGCCTGGACAACATCTCAAGTTGCCTTTGAAATAACATCAAACCTGACCTAACAGACCCAATTAGATTCCTGTTTAACCTCAGTCTCCAGACATGCTGTGTTCCGGCAGAATGGTGGATAGAAATAGCCATCCCCCTCCAACATACACAGGAAATAATAGACACATAAGCCTGAATGCCCTCATCACTAAGGCCATGATAATATTCATCATGGACCTTATCAAGAAGGACACAGTTAATCTCCTGATTCTGGAACCAACCCAGTTCAGATTTGTTAAGGTTAGTTCATGTCTGTTAAATATTGTTGACTTTTTCAAGAAGGTCATCAAGGCCATAGATGAGAGAAAGACTGTGCATTCCCCCTAGCCTGACTTGGCCAATGCATTTGACAGAATTCCCCACTCAGGTATTATACAGAACCTCCCTCAACTGTGCATAAACCCCTATGTCACCAGATTGGTATTCAAATAGCTTAGCAACAGGACACATACTTTCAAAATGAGTGAATTCCCCTATAGCAAGATGCTAGTCACCAGGGAAGTACAACCGTGCTTTGTACTAGGCCCTTGCCTGCTCAGTATTTCTCTCAGAAGTCAATGCAAATGTAGACATTCTTTTTCTGACCAAATCTGAAGATAACTGAAAACTATATACTGGAGAAAGATTAATGCATACAAATGATTGTTACCATAGCTATGGAGAGAAAGTAAATTTTTTATTTTATTTTATTTTACATTTGTTGACCGGGATAGTCCGACTGGATGCATGTCCATTTTCAGCGGAGGCCCAGGGAGAAACACTCCAAGGGTAAGCAGATACAGCATTACATAATACTAGCATTACATATTACAAACATACTATTTACAGTGATTACATAAGTAAGCAAGTTAAACAAGTTCCACCAGTTAGAGTTAATCCCAAGCATAAGTCAGGATTAAATTAAATTACACAGTAAGCTGGTTAACATATTTTTACACATTCTAGAGAGAGATAGCCAGGCTTGATACATTGACATAGCCAGTTAAGTGCCAAATGTTGTTTGAGTCTAGTTTTGAATTGACCTAAAGTAGAAAGTAAGGTAATATCAGCTGGAAGAGAGTTCCAGGGTCTACTTACAGAGTCTGCAAAGAGAGTCACCAGTTGTGTTATTAATTTTGCTAGTCTGAATTAGTAGTTTGTTAGAGGATCGAAGCGGTCTAGGATTGTTATAGGGGGTGATAATATTTTTAAGTGCAGGAGTATTGTCTGGATTATAGAGGATTTTATAGGCCATAATCAGTTGGTTATACTAGATTAGGCTGGGTAGTTCAAGCCACCCAAGCTGATTTAGATTGATGCAGTTATGTGTCCTAAAAGGCAGCCCAGTGGCAAACCTGGCAATGTGGTTGCAGCATATTGAGAGTTTGTTAAGGACAGTCTTGTTTAAATTTAAGAGTAGAGGGGATGCATACAGAAGGGTTGAAAGAAGGTGAGAACAAGCTATGGCAATTTTAGCTGGATGGGTTAGGAAGGCTTTTATTCTGTAAAGTGACCCTAGTTTTTTATTGAGGGTTTTGATAGTTTTGTTAACATGTAGGTTGAATTTTAGATTATTATCTATGATGACACCTAATAGTTTTGTAGAGGGGTCAGGGGAGACTATTTTGCCATCATTTGAATTTCTGGTAAAGGTGAAAGTGGTAGACCTACGTGTTGGTGAAAATAACATCATTTTAGTTTTGTTGGGATTTAGGAACAGACAATGTTCAGAAAGCCAGTTTTCTATTGTATTATAGGTGGTCTGGGTAGCTGACCATAACTGTACTGGAGATGTGGCCGAGCAAATCAGAGTAGAGGCATCAGCATATTGGATACAGCTGACTTTTGGGATGACAGTATAAAGGTCGTTAATGAAGATGGAGAACAGCAAGGGCCCTAGTATAGAGCCTTGTGGTACTCCAAAGGTGTTAGGTAGAAGATTAGAGATTTTTTTCTGCCAGAGGACAGCCTGCTGTCGACCATTCAGATAGGATTGAAACCATTGAAGGGCTCTAGTATCTAGACAGAATGTTTGCAGAATGTGGATTAAAAGGTGGTGATCAACCATATCGAATGTCTTGGAAAGATCCAAGAAGAGAGCTGAGGATATATAATTATTGTTGCAATTATGGTTTATTGTGTTGGTAAAGGCTAGGAGGGCTGAAGTAGTGCTGTGATGAGGACGGATGCCATGCTGAGTGTCTGCCATAAGGTGATTCTGGATTAGGTGGTGCATGAGTTGTCTATGAAAACATTTTTCCATAATCTTTGTAAGTGGAGAGAGTATAGCTATTGGCCTATAAATAGAGAATTCAGTAGAGCTGCCTCCTTTGTGAAGTGGGATTATATAGGATATTTTCCAGATGGTGGGAATTTTAGCTTCTACTGTGGTTCGATGGATTAGTATTGAGACAGAGTAAGCAATAGCATCAGCAGATTTTTGTAGGTACTCAGCAGGGAGTTGATCAGCAGAAAGTGTAGTGTGTTTTAATTTTTTGATCAAGGTACAGATAAGTGAAGTGGTGACTGGTTGGAAGCTGAAAGCGAGTAGGTTTTTAGGGGTGGTACTTTTAGGACTAGGGGAGCTAGGAGGTAGTTTGCTAGCTAGGGCTTGAATTATCTCAGTAAAGAATCGGTTAAAATTGTCAGAAACATCTTCAGGGGTTTTATCAATAGTCGCAGCAGGGATTGGGGTTGAAGTTTGTCCAAGATGTGGTAGATTATTTAAACCTGCCCAAAACTTGTGAGGGTTATTTTGATTTACTCTGTGTAAATTACAGTAGTATTGTTTTTTGTCTTGTAAAATGGATGTTTTAGTTTCGTTCCTAGATTGCCTGTATTTAATGTGATCTTGGGGGTCTTCAGAAGAATGCCATAAAGCCCATGCTTTGTTTCTAAGGGTAATTTTGAGTTTAGACTCTTTAGACAGCCATGGCAGTTTTAGCCTTGGTTCTCTTTGAATGAAAAGGTGCATGCAAATCAAGTATCTCAAGGAATTTGTTGTTAAAGTATGCCACTGCTTCCTCTAAGGGGAGGTGTTTTAGAATAGACCAATTACTTGATTTTAGTTATTGTTGGAATTTGGCAGGGTCAAAGTTTTTATTGTTTCTAACCTTTCTGAGTAAGGGTTGTTGGAAATTAATGGCTTTGTGCTTAATTACATATGTGAGAAGGTGATTGCTTAGGCCATCAGGGAGGGTACCAGAGGTGTACAGTTGGGGCTGACTATTTATGAATACCCAGTCAAGTATGCTCTCTTTTTGGTTGCGTTTACCTATCCTGGTAGGGATGGATATGATTTGTGTAAATGCATGCAGGTTAATATGGGTGGTTGGGGATTCTGAGGAACAGGTGTCCCAGTCTATGTTAAAATCTCCATGTAGTAGGGTTTCTTGGGGGGTAGTGACATGATAGCCAGTGCAGGATATCTTCAAGTGTAGATATATTGTTACCTGGGGGAATGTACATACAGATGATATTAATGCATTTATTTTTATTAAGTTGCAATTTGGTGGCAAGAATCTCTGAGTTATTAATCTGAGGTGGCTGTATTACATCTATGGTGACATTCAACTCAGATTTATACAGTACAGCTACCCCCCCTTCCTGGAAGCATGATCCAGCCTGTGTATGTTGTACCCAGGTGGTAACACTTCATTGTCTGCAGTGTTAGGTTTTAATCAGGTTTCAGAAAAACAGAGAATCTCAGGGGAGTGGACATCTAGAAGTGCATGCAATTCATGTACCTTGTTATTAAGGAAGTTCACAGAGGTATGCAAAAGCATTCATATTTATTCCCTCTTGTAAAGCAAATACCCCATGTAATTACACAATAGATAGCAGCTTCCTAAGACTAGATCCAGTGACACATGGGTACTCAGGTTGATACTAATTTGAACTTCAACAAACCTGTGTCCACAGTGGCGAGAAAGTTCTTCTATGTGGCACAACTCATAAGTAAGGGCATGGCATCCAGATCAAAGGACATTATAATTGTAACAAATTCGAAAAATCCTTCGGTTACCCGAAAAAAAACAAAACAGAAAAAAACTGCTACAGCAACCAAGCGAAATGCACCGGGAATCAGCCACAAAGACAAATAAACTTTTTAGCACTTTCTTCCACTTTAATTTTACATGGACTTCTTCAGAAAAACCAGGATGCCTCCTTACATCCTGGCTTTATACTGTTTAAACAGGAAATGATGTTTTAATGTATTGATGACAATGATGTTACATTTTAAAGTGATAAAATCAATTGAAAAAATTAATTCATGAATTTATACCATATGTTTATCCTAAAATTTTCCATTATTTAAAAATTACACACATATATGTTTAGTGGTTGTGGTGTAACCATTGTCTTTAAAACACAATATTAAAATCTATTTAAACTCCTGTGTTCGAACAATGTATTTTGAAACATATATTAAATTGCAATACAATTATTTTTAAAAAAATACTTGTTAATAATTTGAAAGGATGCGATGAAATAATGTTAGTTATTCCTATACATCACAAGACTTCAAATTATTCTTGTTTGAATTGATTTACACATAAAGTGTTCTACGTGCTTGTTTGATGATTCAATGCTCCCTGCAAATCAAGCTACTTTTAGTTTGTATTCAATGGTGCACAATAGTGCTTCAGCTCCCATAACTATCCCTCAAATCTCCCATGGGAAGTGAATACAACCTATAGAATCTGTGTTATGATTTTATAACATGAACGCTCCCGTGTACTGACACTACCAAAAAGATGATGTTATGGTTTGGAAAACCTGGGGCGTGTGACCTCACACCTGCGGGTGCCAGACGCTTGACGCATCGTGGGAAACATGACCCTGAAAATAGACTCTTGGTGTGAGTCTTCTGCTACCTGCTCATAGCCCCACCAACTTCCTTTATACCCGACCACCTGTTAGTGAGATGAACCTAACCGAGCATTGAAACCAATACCCAAATGTCGCTAGTTGGTACTGGTGGGAGTGTATTAGTTCTGATAGAACTCCAACACATTTACTAAAAACTCCTGTTGATATTGGAAAGAAGAAGGGAAGGAGGGGGGGGGGAAGGGGGGGAAGAGAAAGGAGGGGAAAGGGAAGGGGAAGGGAAAAGGAAAGGGAAAGAAAAAAGGAAATGCTGACTAGACCTAACGTGCCTGTATGATGATGAATCCATATCTATTGATGTAACATGTACCCATGTGTGTTCTGAAGGGAATTTTTAAATAATGGAAAATTTTAGGATAAACATATGGTATAAATTCATGAATTAATTTTTTCAATTGATTTTATCACTTTAAAATGTAACATCATTGTCATCAATACATTAAAACATCATTTCCTGTTTAAACAGTATAAAGCCAGGATGTAGGGAGGCATCCTGTTTTTTCTGAAGAAGTCCATGTAAAATTAAAGTGGAAGAAAGTGCTAAAAAGTTTATTTGTCTTTGTGGCTGATTCCCGGTGCATTTCGCTTGGTTGCTGTAGCAGTTTTTTTCTGTTTTGACATTATAATTGTATTGCTCTTGTCCCTCATTACACAAATAATTGAGAGCAATGTACCCTTTGACATGTACCTCATGAGACATCTGCAACAGCTGGAGCAAACCCAGATATTTCTCACCAGGAAGATACAGGTTATAAATCAAGTCCCGCAAGGAAAGATTGAAAGCTCTGTCACTGCATTCTGTCTCCTACAGACTACTAATGGGCGATCCATGTCTAGCTTAAAGGTCATTGTCCAGTCTGGACATGATGGAAATGTTACACATTCATAAATCAAACTGCATGAGCATCACTTATTTCAAGGATAGTAACCTACCTTCTGACATAACTAAATCATTTTGGAGTGGTAGATGCATCTTTCATATACTACAACTTCTCTGGAACAAGATTTCCATTCACATAAAGCAAAACCTTTCCCTAACCTTCTTAAAGCACAACCTACATAAAATGGATGTGGAATTATAAATTTACTCATGGGGTGGTGCCCATGACCTTCATGGACAGAGGCAGTCGGTATTACTTACTATAGCACAGGCTCATACCTCTGTGAACTTCACTCACCTTTCTATTGAAAATTGTTAAAGTCAAGTGAAATCTGCTTAGGCTTGTATGGGCTCAGGGGCATTAGCCTATTATTCTCCTATGAACATATGAACCTAAGATGTGCTATTGTAGCATATGTACAGCTACAGTGTGAGAGTACTGGATCACAGATGTACCACTACATCACATCAGTATTATCACGTGATAGTTTGCATAAACACATATGGATGTATGCCAGGGTTTAAGGGCAGTATACCATTTTGAATGGCAATGTCAGGGGGACAGTGATCGGGTGTCACATCTTTTGAGTTTTGACATATGCTTATAGTACTGCATATATTGTTTGGTATGTGTGCAGTATTACATTTACAGATTCCTCAATCATTGACATTTGACTTTTCACTGCTGTACTTTCTGTGCGCATGGGCATTGTTGATGCATTGCCATCATTCCCACATACTGCCGTATCATTCATTAAAATGGATCACTTTTTAATTTATACAGCAATTGCAGATGAGTCAGACAATATCCATTTGTATTACATGTGTCAGATGCATGCAATACCCAGCTGTGTGTAGGGAATCCACTTATAATAGTATGGTGTTTGTATGTGTTGTTATATGTATGGCTGATAGCAAGGGATGGTTTAGTCAAGCATATCACATTTGGCACAGTGAGCTCTCACACATCAGGTAGGCCATATGGAGCTATTCTTTTGTATGTATTCCCATTAGGATTTGACAGTACAGACTTCATTTAAAGGTGTTCTACTAGATGCCTGTGTGACACCTCTTTCTGTACTGCACCCAGTAAATACACAGCTCGTTGATGATATTGATGGCATGGGTTAAGTCTTGCAGGTGGTGACTGTGACTTATGTGTTATGAAAACCTATCAACTGGCCATGACTGGTCCTGATTTCATCTCCAATTTTAACACTGCCCCTCTTAAACCATCCAAAAATTGGTCATTTTGGGGAAGGGGTAGTGAATTCCATATGTAGAGTACTGACAATCATTAAAGTTGCACACATCCCTTCCTGAATAACATGTATAATAAGTTACACTCACATATTCTGTCAATGCAGCAGATCAATGGTCATAATCATTAAAAGTTTCCATGATTGTGCCTGCTTCTGTTTACATTTGTCTGGGAGTCTGTTGCTATGTATCCCTGATTGTTTGAGAGATATGGTGGCATGTCTGTCATATTCAAGTAAGTCATTTTTCAGATCTTCAGAGTATGCACATACCCTAATTTAAAAAGCATCCTTGCAAAATGTCCTCTCCAGTGAGCATGTCAGTGATGCTTTTATCATAACTTTCACCTCTACTGACATATAACCTTGTGTGACCATCAATTATATACTATAATGTATGTTTATATAATAATATACTTGTTCAGGAGGTGTAAGCACCAGTACATATATGCTTAATGTTATGCTACTGACTTGTGCTGAAAGTGTACATAAATTTACTTCTCCCATTTTGGGGGTCATATCTACTATGCCCTCTTACTCTTCATTCACTCCTATCATGCATGTTTGTGGCCATTGTCATCAGCACAGTTTCCCTGCCCAGTGTATGTTTCCTTGTATTTGTCTTTCCTGTTTAACCCGCCCCCTCCATTATTTCATTATTCAAATATTTTTTATTGTGAATTGCACTGAGTACACTTTTCTTTATTGTGTTATTACTGATGTTATTGTAGTATTTTTACCCCTTGTATTCATTGTGGCTGTCCACACAATCTTGATGATCAAGTTGGTGTATAAGCAAACTTTAATAAATCCTCTATCTGCACTCATGCTGCGCTGCATGGTTCCATGGCCAGCAAAACTGCTTCTGACCATGAAACCATGTTTGTATTTATGTAAGTGCAATGTGTAGCATGAATATGTGATGAATGCCGCTGCTCATGACTCTAACTTGTAAACTCCATGTAGGCTTCACACAAAGCCTACACAGAGATTATTGAATCTGCCCGGGTTTGTGTTTGGAGCACTGAAATTTGTAATTCTTCTTGGTGTGATTAGTTCTGAAGAAGTTCATGTTATGGTCAGGAATCAAAGTACTCAAATTTATAAAATTTTACATTGGTCAGTAACAGTGCTGCTTTTGATTTGGTTTTATTTTTTTACACTCAATGCCCAGTTTGGTTGTTTGTGTATTTTAAGTTGTCATTTTTACCAAGTTTCAGCTGCTGGTGGTATGTCCAATGTTAAAGAGCCTTTAAAACCCCAACCACTAATTGAGTTTATGTCTAAATTCAGGGATATGCTTCAAGAGACACAATGCACTATGAGTGCATTTAATTATCTCTTTACTTTGCATAGTTTGCAAGACTTGCTCTCTTCTTCAGACCAGGGTTGGGACTAGAGAAGATAATTATATGAGTTTTTTGACTGTCCAAGTATTTCAATGTTCTGAAAAATCCTTTTCATAACAGAAATAACATTGAGAAAGCTTTTCATAACTGAAATAACATTGAGAAAGCCAGCACTGTTAGCAACAGCAACAGTTTTGATGGTTATATTAAGCAATCTCACTGCAAACTATTTAAATATGTCATTGTTTTATAACAAGCTCTCTCTGTCATTCTCTCTCTATATATATGTATGGATATAGATATATTAATGTATTATGGAAAACACATTACATTGTGACTGTGAGTATTTAACTTTTTTGCTTTTTAATGGCATCTCTGATAGGGGTGATATTTACTTTGAACTGATTAAGTTATTCAATGAAACTGGATTGCAATTGATCAGAATTGTTCTGCAGTATAATTTGCATATAGTTAACCAAATGGAAATGGAAATAGCTGAACTTGATGATAATATTGAAAAACAGTATTTGTTTCATTCATGTATCAATCATTTAACTATTATTAATGATAGATTACACATATATGTAACTGACATTATAGTCAAAAAAGAATAAAACCTGAAATGGAATTAATCAGCTTATGAGACCTGTACAGTATATCCATTGCTTGGCAATAAAATCTTTCTAAATTTCAATCTCATTTAAAAGCTAATTTGAGTTTAAATAATTAGGATGTTTTTTACCCAGTTGAGATAATCAGTGTCAGGCGAGGAGGTCTCCAAGGTTAGCCAGCTTGACATCATCCACAAGTCAAAATCACAAACAGAATATGTCATCACATTCTGCCCAACCTCAGCAACCTCACTAACAACAAGCATTGCCAACATGAGGAAGGGGGAGAGGAGGATAATGAATGTGTCATTATTGAAGGTGCCAATTTTAAATTTGTGCTCCTCTGTTTTGATTGAGACATGTGCAATTATTTTTCCAAATGTTTGTTTTTTATACCTTGAAGCAGTGCCAACCTAATGAATACTTTTTAGAACTGTAGACTTATACATGTAAGATGAATGTATAATGTTTATATCGTACTTTGACCATGGACTACTACAAAATCATTTTAATTTGCAATCAATATCTACTTCTGGTAATTTTTAATGAAATGTGTAATAAAAACATTCAGAATATTTTAAATAAAGATGTGCCAAATAAGTGTTTTTTTTAATTTTACTAAGTTCGAAAATGAAGCTTTAACTAATCTGATCAGTTTGTATATCTTTGAGTTAATGAAAGAAGGTAAAGGCAATGGCATAGTTTTAATGGATCAGATGAAGTATAGTGGAAATATTGAATCAATGATATTAGAAAATTCTTGCAAATGTATTGATTTAAAGAAATATATGCTTGATATAAATCTGTTGGTAACATTTTATTAGATAATCCAAAGATGGGTCAATTATTTGGAGTGCTGAAATGCAGAGAAATACTAAACAACCAATTGTAACAAGAGGTTGATGTAAATCAGTACATTTCTGTTTACATTAACAGTGTCGTGAACCCTGTTTTGCAAATTGTTTTTTTCTTAAATTAAGGATTCATTGTACTTTTTGGATATGATACAGAGTTATAAGTCTAGAGGTAGTAACAATTTGTTAACAATGACAGATGAGTCTTGATATACCACAATTCTCCAGGAAACAAGATTAGATTTATTTACAGAATATCTTAGATTTAATTCTGACTTTACCAATACCAAAATTAATACAGTGTATTAGCTGACAAAGTTACTTCTTAAAAGTCATTTTTTGTTGTTGTTTTTAATGATACTATTTACCATCAAATTAAAGGAGTGGACATGGGTGCCACTGCAGCTCCAGCATTTGCCAAGTTTGTTTTAGCCAAATGGGAAAATATTTTTATACAAACTTCCTGATCTGATGTTGTCAGTTTTCATTCATTCCTCAACAAAAGGGTTCAGATCTGTTCCTTGGATCTGACTCAGCTGCTGTTTCACAGCTCATGGATGCTACAAGCTCTCGAGCTCCTCCCTTACCCACAATGCAGCAGTCCCCCTCATTCCCCAGATCTCATTTGCCACCATTGTGAATAGAAGTGGTCTTTACAGCTCTCAGGTCTGTTTATGAAAAAAATTACGTTATTCATTTTTTTCTGACTTTTAGCTTTCCATCCTTTGTTTGTAATCCTCCCTTTACCTTGTTGATTCCATTGTGCTTACTGCTGGTAATTCCTTAGTAACCATCACTGGTAATTGTTCTATTTTTCTCCTTACTGCTTGGCAGTATTCTACCTTCCCTTTTCTCTGAAATAGTTTTCAAAATACCATTGGCGGTACCTGTATCATATCTTTCCTGTAGTTCTATTTAACCAATAACAATAATAATTAGTAGTAGTTGTTCTTGTAGTATTTTTCTGCATATATTGTCTTTCTGGTGTTGTACTGTACTTTGTTATTACCATGGCATATAAACCGGCAGGGTTTAAAAAATGCAGTAAATGTGGACATAAGATTCCATTGTCTGATTCTCATAACCTCTGTGATATCACTTGGAACCAGAGTATTTGCAAGCATCATGCTCCATTTGTAAAGCTTTTAACCCAAGAACTCTTATTGATAGAAAAAATAAATAACTCTCAAAGGCCTTTATCTGTCAGCCTTTGGAGAGTCACTAACTGGAAGTCAAACCACCAAGCATGAGAAAAAGGAGGTAAAAAAGAGGCCTTCAGAGGATCCCAGCTCTTCCCAATCTTCTTTGGATTTGACATCAGAGTCTCAGAAGAAAAAGAAGGTGTAGAGATGTTTGGATCCGACACAAAAAGCCTTGTATCTGACAGGTTCAGACACCAGATCCTTCTCTTTGGATCTGACCTATTCAGAATCTAGACATTTATCAAAAACAAGGTATGTGTCTTCACTGGATCCAGTTCCCTCTCGGCTCCCATCACCCTTCCTGGAAAAATGCAGATCCAGATCTTCCTCCATTGCCTGTTCCAATCCATCCAGAAGTCTCACTGAAGTGGATGTGAACAGAATGATGAGGAAGTTTCTTTCGACACAAATTCAGAAGGGAGTTCTCATGGTTCCTACCCCAATGGGTCTGGAGATCTCTGCTTGAACAACCCCACTAATTTTGGTACTTTCTCCAATCCGTTCTTTGGTTTTGGAGCCCTCGGATATGAGATTCTTGGGCCCATCTGTTTCAGATTTGAAAATGCCTCTTTCTTTAAATCCTATGTCTTCTCTGAGTGTGCCGGCCTTGACCCTTTCTGAGCCAGACAGCTTTCACAGCCAAAGCTTTGTTGTCTGATCAGAGGAGTTAGAGTCAACTTGGAAGTTGTTAGAGTCATCTCTGCCTCTTGGAGCCTCAGCATTTGATAGCTCAGTTCTGACTTCTGCCTCTGATGTGGTGCCTTTGGGTCAGAGGGAGCCATCACTCCAGAGGTGTGCTTTCTTGGCACTGATGGTTTCCTTCTACCTGGGGCATTCTGCCTTCAAGGTGGTAGAAAGAGTATTTTCTTCTAGAGACCAGATGGCTCCTCTGCCCTCAAATCTTCCCTCTGGTTTTCAGATGTTTTTGTATCATAAGCCTCAGCATTATACTCCACAGAGGCAGCCAACCCAAAGTCTCCAGGTGACCCAACAGGGCATAATTATCTCTTCTGATACTTCTCTGGAACATCCCACTGAAGAAGTCTCTAGGAAGAGGAAGCGCAAGAGGAGGCACTTGGACCCCCTTCAGGAGTCAGTCACAGAAGATAATGATTTTGGTGAAGGGGAAGGGTCCCCAAGATCACCACCTGATGAAATCTCATTTGGAGACATTTTAGAGATCCTGAAACAGAGGGCTGGATGGTCTACCTACAACCCTTCTCAAGAGAAATTAGTATTCCTGGAGGCATTTGGTACTGGTTCATCTACTCCATGGGTGACTCCACCCACTGATGAGCTCATTGATTTGATCTCTCAGCGGGTGTGGAAGGAATTGGATTCTGTAGAGCTGATCCCCTAAGAGACCAGATAGAATCCTGGCACCACCAAAAGGAAGAGAATTTTGGAACAAAGCAGCACCAGTGGATGCTATGTTTATGACGGCAGCCATCAAGAAAGAACCTGCTGAACAGAGTTCTTCTGTTCAACCCCCTAACAGGGAATCTAGGCCTATGGACAGGTTCGGGAAGTATAGGCATGCATCTGTGACCTTTGCTCTCTGGTCCCTGAATTACTTGGCACACTTTACCAGATTACAGAGGGATTTGATCAAGGAGCTCACAAAATCCCTCTCAGGCACTACTACTGTTGAGGTAGAATCTTTTATTGCTTCAGAGTTAATGATCCTTCAGTCTATTTCAAACTCATCTATGAGACTTATTTCATATGCAGCAGAAGGAGCCTCAAGGGCAGTAGGTTCAGGAATTTCTATCAGGAGACATGCCTGGATGCATCTCTGTGACTTTGCAGAGCTCTTCAAGTCATCCTTCATCAATGCTGCCTTTAACAGAAGCTCGTTATTTGGCCCTAAAGTGAAAGACACACTCTCTAGGTGCGAGAAAGATAATAAGACCCTGTCTGCTGTGGGAGTACATTTTTCAAGCCCTCAAAGAACCTTTTCAACAGGAACCAATGGGGTGGTCGAAAGATGTGCTTCAGGAAATCCCAAGATTCATTCCATGATCCACATGAAGAGAGTTCATCCAGGGGTGGGGGGGATTCAAATGGGAGATGCCACCCATGCAGCAGAGAGGCCTAGAAAATCAGAGGTCCACAGATTCTTTCTCTGAGAGACCCTATCAGCATTCCTGAAAGGAGTCCAGATTGCCCACCTCTCGATGCAGTCAGGGGTTGCTTATCCCTGTACCAGAGAGCCTGATTAAATATAACAAAAGATACTTGGGTGCAGGGGATTATTTCCAGAGGCTATATAATTCCCTTTTTCCTACCTTCACTGTTAAAGAACAAAATTCCTGACATTCCACCCAGTCAGAACAAAATGGCAGCTTTGGAAATTCAAAAGCTTTTAGAAAAAAAGAGTTATCCAAGAGGTCCCCCTGACTAGAAAGAATCCAGAACTTACTCAAGACTCTTTTTAGTGCCAAAAAAACAGGGAATGGAGTCCAATTTTGGATCTCAACAATCTGAACAACCACGGTGGTGCAGCGGTTAGCATTGCCACCTCACAGCAATAGGTTCTCCTGTTCGATCCTTGGCTGGGGTGCCTTCTGTGTGGAGTCTGCATGTCCTCCCTGTGGTCACATGGGTTTCCTCCGGGTGCTCTGGTTTCCTCCCACATCCCAAAGACATGCTGTAGATGGATTGGACACACTAAATTGGCCTTAGGCGTGAGTGCGTGCATGTGTGTGCCTTCTGTGGAAGTTTGTGTGCCAGGCTGGCAACTCGACACCGTAAAACTCCACTGACAATCATGAGTGGACGGTGATCCGCTGTGGCAATCCCTAACCGGGAAAAGCCAAAAGAAGAAGAAGAAGATACTAGGCCCTGGATGGTCACAGTTCAGTACATATTGCCTTTCTTGCACAAGGACAACTGGATGTGCTCAAAAGATCTCCAGGATGCATACCATCACATAAAAATTTACAGATGATTCAGGAGATATCTATACTTCCAGCTGGGAGCCAGCCATTACCAAGTCAGACCACTGCTCCTTGGTCTCACCACAGCCCCAGGGCATTCACCAAATGCATGGCAGTAGTAGCAGCTCACCTCAGACTACAGGGATTCCGGGTGTTTCCTTATATAGATTAGTGGCTCCTAACTGCCTAGACTAAGCATCTGCTGATAGCAGCTCAAACTTATGTGCTCCAGATTTGTTCCAACCTAGGCATTACATTCAACCACAACAAATCTCAGCTTCAATGTCTCAAACATTAGAATTCATAGGGGCAATTGTCAACATAACATCAATGACAGTGTCTCTCCCATTACCAAGGGTTCAAACCATCTGTATTCAAGTAGGAAGGATATTCAGAAAATCAGTATTACCAGCCCAAAATATATTACAGACCCTGGGATCAATGTCTGTAGTGATTGTCCTACATCCACTAGCAAGATACTATATGAGAATCATCTAGTGAACATTAGCAACCCAGTGGTCCAGTTTGCACCAGCCTATATCCACCAAAATAAGCATAACTCAGGCCTGCAAAAAGTACCTTTGGTGGTGGATTCACTCAGATCAAATATTACAAGGTCCCCCATTCATCCTCCCTCAGCCAAAAGCCATAGTGACTATGGGCACTTCCCAGATCAGGTGCAGGGGGGTATTTCTTGGGGACAACTGTTTAAGGCACGTGGTCACCCAAAGATGCCTACTTGCACATCAATGTGCTGTAAATGAGAGGAGTACTCCTAGTGTTGCAGGCATTCCAAGCCTCTTTCCCTTCCAGAACTATTGTGATTCAAACGAACAATATGCCTGTAGTATGGTACATCAACAAGCAAGAAGGAACCAGATCTTATCCCTTGTGTCAAGAAGCTATGAGAGTGTGGCAATAGGTGATGTCTTCAAATCAATTTCTGATAGCAACACATATACTGGGGAAATCCAAAGCGATAGCAGACAAGTTAAGCAGGTCCATATCATTACCTCACAAATGGTCTCTCAACACAAAAGTGACAGAAATGATAATCTGCCAATGGGTCCAGCCATGCTGCAATCCACTTGTATCTTCCCTGAACAACAAATGCAACAGTTTCTTTGTGCTAATCCCTCCACCAGGGGAGTCACTGAGAGACGCTCTTTTTCATGATTGACCCCCAGGTCTCTTGTATGCTTTTGCCCCAACCCCTTTTATCCCCAAATTCATACAGAAAGCTTCTCAGTTAAAGAGCAAAGTCATCTTCATTGCCCCTTATTGGCCTGGACAGATTTGGTTTCCCTTCCTTTAGCCTCATCTAGTTTAGCACCTTGGATTCTGGATCCAACTCCAGACCTCTTATCTCACCTGACAGACATTACTCACCCAGACATCTTGGGCCTAAAGCTGACCACATGGTTTCTCCAATTCCATTGACAGTCAGACAACACAAAATCTCTTATCCAGTGTGCCAGCTTCTTTTATCTTCCCACAAACCTTTCACTAGGAACATTTACAAGAACAAATGTAAATGATTTGTCATTTGGGCACAACCAGGAGACGTGGACCCTACCTCAGCACCAGTATATAAGATTCTTAGATTCTTGGCTTTTATCTTTAACAGTGGGGCTAGTCCCTCTATGGTCAAGGTTCAGCTGGCTGCTATTTCCAATTTTCACATTGGAGTTGATAATTCTACTTTGGCTTCTTCACATCTTTAGAAAGCCTTTATAAAAGCAACCTCTCTACTAAAACCACCTTTCAAGGACCCTACTCCACCTTGGGATCTGAATTTAGTGTTACAAGCCCTAACCCAGATTCCATTTGAATCAGCTGCAAAATGTGAATCGCGATATTTGACTTGGAAAACTATATTTCTCATAGCCATAGCATTGGCAAGAACAGTTTCAGAACTTCAAGCTTTATCTTCTAGGCCTCCCTATTCAGTGTCAGATTCAATAAAGCCTATACTAAGTGTACACGACATATATTCAAGAATATTCTTATTACATTTTTGTGCTTTTGAGTCACTCAGAAAGATTTCACTAAGTGTACATGTTGTCTAGACTTTGTGGTAGCCTTTATGAATCTCTGTCAATATTTAAAGCTGCAAGAATATAATCAGGAAAACTAAAATTAGGAGAAAGAAGGTATGAGTAATGTCTGTGTTGTCTGTTCATTCAGAATGGTGTACATTTAGTGTACACTTAGTGTAGGCATTATTGAATCCCAGGATGTCTTTAAGAACCAATCCTTTCTTCCTTCCTAAGGTGGTGTCAGGATCTAACATTCATCAAACTATTAACCTTCCCACATTCTTTCCAAAATTTTCAAACAAAGGTGAAGACATTTTGCACTTATTAGATGCTTACAGGCAATTTTGTTATTTTCTTCACTGATCGGAGAAATTTAGAAAGTCTGATCAATTATTTGTATTTTTTTTTCAGAAACTAGATTTGATCAGCCAGTATTGAAAGTAACTTCATCAAAATGGGTGACAGATTCCATTTCTTTTGTTTATAAAATGTTTGGTCTGGCTTTGCCAAAACCTTTAAGACCCCATTCAACCAGGTCCATGGCAACTTCATCAGACTGTTTATTCAGGAGTTTCATAGATGATATTTGTGTGGCTGCGACTTGAGCTAATCCTCATACCTTTATTATTCATTACAAATTGGATCTGGTCTCAAGGGAAAAGCAGTCTTTGGCTCTACAGTACTCAGGAATGTCTTTCCTTAGAGTCCACCAAGGATTTAGGTAGCTGGGGAATGGAATATGTCTCATGTGTTGAGAAATGAATGAAAACTGACAATATCAGATAAAGAAATGATGTGCTCACCATAATCTTCCATCAGTGTTGTTCATTTTTATTCCTCCTCAACTCCCCTCCCTCTAGCCTTCTACTCCTTTTTCTGTTGAGGACTTCTGCAAGAACAGGAGAACATCAGAGGAACCAAAGTTCCTTCTATTTGAGCTCTATATAGTGACTTTACATCTTAAAGCTATAATTTATTCCATCATACGATAAGAAGTTGTAAGCAAGATCTGAGGAATGAAGGGGACTGCTGCATTGTGGGTTAGGGAGGAGCTTGAGAGCTTGTAGTATCCACAAGCTGTGAAACAGCAGCCAAGTCAGATCTAATGATCAGATTTGAACCCATATGTTGAGGAAGAATGAAAATGGACAACACAGATGGAACATTATAGTGAGTACATAACTTCTTTTTTTCTACTATGTGGTTTTCTAGATTTTGTGAAAACTGACTAGTAATCACTTAGTACTTAGACTTTTCTCTGTCACTTTCTACACAGTTTCTCTCATTCTTTTAAGACTTGCTGCTGTTTACCATGCCTTCCTATATTCCAAAATGTATCTATAACAAAGGTTCTGGTCAAAAAATACTTTGCTGTGAATCCATGGTAGCCAAGGGTCTCAGATATCTATCTAGCTTTTTACAATGGGTAAATGAATCTCCTCCTAGACCTTATATCTTTTCTGTGATGCTGCTGGTGGTTTCAGCATGGGGGCATAATCTAAGCATCTCTGTTTGCATACACTTAGCCCATATATTGGTCTGAAGATGTTAGGATAGATATCACCTTTTTAGAACTAATGTCAGTATGAGTGGCTTAAGTGGTCTGGTAGGACATGTTTTGCAAACAGAAGGTGATCTTTCATTCAGGCAACTTGTCAGTCATTCAGATGGTCAAGAAGAAACGTTCTAACTCAAAGAGGGTCCAGCCTTTACTCAGGACATGACTTTTGCACAGCATCCACAGTGAGCTATCATTTTGAGGCAAAGTCACTGCATAAAGCCCTTGCAAGACAGTAACGAATATTGCTGACAACTCCAGAAACATAGTATAAAAGTATGATACAAGTCAGCGAGAGTGTTCGGTTAAGGAGACAATATCTCAATAAATATAAAGAAGACTTGCTGAAAGGAGATTTTATGTAGACAGAGAGAGAAATTCCATTAACTCATGAAAAACTACAATAATTGAAGTCAGATATTAGAGAACAAGCAGAAATGCAACTTTTAATGGAAGCCATAATGATAGACTGATCAAAATAGTATAACGCATTTTCATCAACTGATTTGGCATTACTGCATCTTTTGTATTGCAGATCTGTTGTTTAAAAAGAAGAATAACAAAATTCTATCTCAGCTAAAAAAAATACTGCAGGAAATGCATGTTTGGGGATCTCAAAATAGAAGCAATGAGTGGGATACACCATGCATTGTCCTAATAAGACATCAGAAAGAGATCAAATGGTAAAAAGTTGTTCATTGTATAGCAGGCTTGAAATTCAATATCAGAAATGGGGAATTATATTTCATGTGATACCAGAATTGCTTTTGGTAAAAAAGAAAATTGACTTTTTTAAAAATTAATTATATTTTATCAATGAAAAAGAGCAGCAATAATTTAAAAAAGTGAGAACAATGCAGTAAAAAGAATTACAGTAGGTCAGCAATTAACATAAAAGCTACAACCACACAACCAATAACTATCTATCTATCTATCTATCTATATATATATATATATATATATATATATATATAGGCTCATTTATCCTACAAGCAAATTATAATATGAATAACAAACATGAAATTACATCTAATCAAGATCACATATTATTTTACTTGGTAAAAAACTCCATATAACAGGTAGCTGGAGCAGTGGCAAGTGTCTTTAAAAGAGTATAAAGTATAACCAATGTATGTATTTATGCATAATACTGCTAACATGACTGTGCAACAATTCCCTCCTAGATTTCCATTCTTTGAGACATATCAGTTTGATGCTAGACAGGACCCTGCCTACCTTCAATGTAGGTGAATGATACAGAACCCCTGGGTTTACTTTGTCAAAGAGCCAGTATTTCCAGCTTTGAAAAACAAGTATACTTATATGTACTATCCAACAGAGAATGTATCTACATACAATATCCCTTGAGCCAGGAACAGCCACAAAGCATATGGAAATTACCTGCTTCAGAGGTTGCACACCTTCATCAATTACTATTAGGCTTAGATTCTTGCCTGAATTGTTTAGCTGGGGTAAAATATCATCTATGTAAAAACCTCATTTGTTGTTCCTTGTACTGTGACCATCTACTGAGACGAAAATGGTCTTTTTAAAAATGTGCCCATTGCCTCTCATCTAAATTAATTCTCTCTAGGTTCTACCTCTAACACTCCACCCATTTTCATATTGCATTTACTTTGATCTGCCATAAAGCCTTATTTATTGTGCTGGCCCTCAATCTCCCAGTTTGTGACCATTTATTCCAAGGAGTTCCCCTTTTAGCAACTCCAGTGGGTTTTACACACATGCACTATATATTATTGATTTGTGCATAAGTGAAACATTCCTGCTCCCTTCGGTTAAATTCTGAATGGAGGTATAGGAAGCTTTTAAGGATAGGTTATTCTGAGCTGTTGACTATCTAGTTCCTCTCAGCTATATCCTCATTTGAGGAAAACAACCACCACTCAGGTATATCCTCATTTGAGCAATACCACCTATGCTGATTTCCTATACTTATCACTATCTGGGTGTGAGATGCCTTACTGCATTAGTGGGTTCCTTGCCTTATGTCAGCTCCCCAAACTGTAAACGCACTGTTTATGAAGATCTAACTGCCATGTTTGGGGTGTCTTTAATAAGTCTATTGTTATAGGGTCAAATTGAAGTAGTTCTGAGTTCCAGTCTTTTTTCACTACATCTTAAAAACTGAGTTAGTTTAAAAGCTACTGAATAGCTAGATAGATGATGGAGCCCTCAACCACTGAAGCTCTTCATGGTGCAGGCTACCTGTGAAGACATACTTCTGGTTGCAAACCTAAGAGTATGTGAATTAACCAGCTCCTGCAGCTAGAAAATTCTAAAATGGTCAGCTGTGATTTGCAATTCCATAATAATTAGAAGACATGGGAGATACACATGCCGTTCAGGGCTTGACTTTTTCCTAAAATAGAATACAATGATCCTAGTTTGCTTAGATAATTGCCCTAATTTTTTGTAATTAGGTGTGCTAGATTCATTTCCATAGTAGCCTTTCAAATGCTTCCCTGTATGTAAGCAGAGACATTTTGAGTTCACACTCCATGGGATATTCAACACTTCTAGACCATAGCTCTCTGTACCACAGTGAAGCAAGGAGGATGTTCCTCATTCTACTCTCCAAACCAGAGGTTCCCCTAAAGCATTTAAAATTTTCAAGGATCCCTCCCTGTGTCTTCAGAATATCCATACTCTGTAACAGACAGTCTTCTGCAAATGGACAGAATGCACTATCCACACCCCTGGTTGCTAGTATATCTCTCGAGAAAGTTTGTACCTTGCAGGCCAGCAATTCCATTGTTAGAAGGAACAAACCATCGGAATGAGAGTATCCTTGCTCAGTGCTTCTGGCAAAATATATATATATTACTTCAAAAATTCCACTATTAACTAATAAGTCATTACTATGTATAAATGTCACACCAAAGTAGTAAACACATCAGTGAATCTCCTGGTGTCCAAAATGCAAAACAGAAACTCCTAAAAATACTCAAAAGTTTTGGATAAATCAAATATAATGATTTCTGCTCTACAGGGCAGCTTTGTAAAATGAAGGAAGGGAACCAGCTCTCCTGTTATTCATAATCAACTTGCCACTAACAAACCTGTTTTGCCAAGGTTGAACGAGAGAGGGTGGCAGCTTGCCCAGTCTCAATGCCAGGGCCTTAGTAAAGATTTTGAAATCCAAATTGATGAGGAATATTGATCTCAAGCATGGCTCAGTATCCTTTGTTTTTGACATTAGAGTTACCATGGCTTGGTTATGCTCAGATCTGAAGTGATCAAAGAAGCCAGGGGTACTGTATAAATATGTGAGAGTATGCCAGATTTTGTTACCCCTCTCATTTATAGAACTCAGGGGGAACCCCTCTGAACCAGATGTCTTATACTGACTCAGCTGATAAACAGCATGGGCTACTTCCTGGTATGAAATAGGTCAGTCTATCCTAGCCCTATCACTCTAGCCTAAGGATTGTGATTTGGCTACTGAGAAGTCTGAAGTGAGAGGTTCTCATAGTTGATCCATCCTCTAAAGATAAGTGCAATAGAGCGAAATACCCCCCTGATGTTAGCTTCATTTGATAACACACACCCAGATGGGCAAAGAGTAGTGACATCATTCTTCTTGGGGTTCACTAATTGAAGATCATGCATATACTTGGGATCTGCATCTCTTTTCAAACCTCCAAAATTTCCATTTTCACATACGTTCTGCCTCCACTTTGGAAGATGTGAACAGCCAAATCTCAGTCTTTAGCTTCATTTCTCTGTTCTGTAGTCAGTCATTGTCCACTGTCTTGACTATTTGTTCTTGGATAGCTTTTAGTTCCAATAGTTTGCCAGCTATAGTATTCCTCTTTAACCTTTTCTTTAGGTCTCTTATTCCCAGATGACTCAGGTGATAGCTGCTTTGCAATCCTCCAACCAGTCTGTCATCATAATTATCACATCTGGATTATTTCTAAAAAAAAAGTCTGATAAAATAAACTTTGATTCTTCTCTTTCCTTAGGATGTTTCCACATTAGTGTGGCCAGTGCTACTCCTTAACATTTTGGTACTCAAAGGCCATTTTAAGAATAAGAGAATCTGGAGCGTGGTCAGACAAAACTATTTTATGTATTGTTTGGCTCTGAGTTCTACCACGTAAATTAGTAGTAATGAGCATAAAGTCAATCCTGCTACCTTGATTGGATATGTTTCTGGGAAAATAATGGAATATTAGCATCTGGGTAGAATTCTTATTGTATGTCAATCCGTTGTTGACATTCTATCCAATCTTTAAGGAATGCTTGACCCTTTCTATGAGGCTCACACTTTTTAGAGTCTGTCAGTAGCCTCATTTAGCACAAACTTAAAATCACCCAGTAAAATGCTGGAGCTGGCTTTAGTTATTGTCTTTTGCCAGACTAAGAGGCAGTGATTGAAAAAGGCTGTACCATCATTGTTAGCTGTATACACATTCCCTTTTGCCTGCTGCTCACCATTGATGTTTTCCAAGCAGGCTAACCACCTATAAGATGCACTGGACAATATAGTATTTATTATCGTAATCAGGTGTGGAAAGGCCAGAATATTATTGCTGCACCATTTTCTCAAGGCTTGTGATCTGAGAAGTCAGTCCTATAGTCAATATAGCTTAACAATATCGCTGACTTCAGTTTTAGTCTCCTGCAAACATACTTCCTGGTAGTTCTTCCCTTTTGACCCATTGTATTATCCTTGATCACCTTTCAGGATGGGTATAACCCCCAACATTCAGTGAGGTGAACTTAACACTGTCAGTTGAGGTTCAGTTGACAATTCCTGCAGAACACAGGTCACAGCCCCCTGACTTAGGTTGCTGAGCTACCCCCCACTCCCACGATAGTATCCAGAGGTTTCCCATGGGCTAGGGAACAAAGGAATCCCCTTGGGTTTTTAAACACCTATGTCCAGATAAGAAGACCTTGGAAGAGGTTTGGTCAACTAGATGGATGCCGAGTTCATATGCTTCCCTTCAGGCAAAATATTCAGAGAGTCTTATTCTTACTGACCTGCCAAAGAGAAATACATCAAAATGCAATAAGCATGTAGGTGTTCTGACTAATGTAGGTACTTACCCCACCTTGTTTATAATATGTAGAAGAGGTAGCCAGGATGGCCATATAAGAGACATGTGCTAACCAAAAGCATGATAAAACACACTCTGTATAGGCTGTCCCAAATTTAGGAGGTCATAAGGAAAAAAGAGAAAAGGATAATTTGAATAGTCCCACCACAAGAAAAGAGGAGAGATATTAGGTAGTTGTCAGACATGCATGTTGCAGAGGAAAGAAGTGGCATGAACCACCATATTGAGAAGAACAGGCATGCTTGTTACATATTAAAATCTGATTTTTACCAGAAAGCATAGCACAGGCCTTGTCCTCCAATAAAAATGTGTGTATATATTATAATAAAATTACATCAGTGAACTATGTAATCAGCTTTTATATGCATACAGCACCTCCTTGTATACTATTCATACAAGCTAGGAAATTTAAAATCTCATCACTAATAGCTATGGTGAGGGAAAAAAAAGAACATACACACATATATGCATATTGATACCATAAACTCCAACTCCACTTTCCTGTGTTGTGTATTCCTTGACCCATCAGAGCCCACAGTAACTGCTACTTAGCCAAGCTAAACTGAGTAATAACAGACAAATATTTATACATCTTATGCTCCACAACACGTGGTGCCCTGGTGGCAAACAGTCATTGCCAAGAACCTTAAGACTATGTCAGAGTCTAGGCAACAATCAGTAGCACTCTTGTCCAACATACCCAAACCTTGGGTTGTCCACCAGTGCTGAAGAGACAGATATGATCTCAGACCAGGACATTTTACTGGAATGATTGGATTTCTTGGATGATTAATTAAATTTCAGATACTTGCATCTTGACTGAGGGCCAAGCTTGATAGTCCATGGTGGTGCAGTGGTTAGTGTTGTCGCCTCACAGCAAGAGGTTCTCCCATTCGATTCTTGGCTGGAGCACCTTCAGTGTGGAGTCTGCATGTCCTCACTGTGGTTGAGTTGACATCTAAAGACATCCAGGTAGGTGTGTGCGTGAATGGGTGTGCCTTCTTTAAAGGTTGGGCATCGGGCTGGTATCTTTGCACTGTAAAAATCCACTGCCAATCATTAGCGGACCGGTGATCCACTGTGGTGACCCCTAACCGGGAAAAGCCGAAATACATTAGTTTTTAGATTGAGGGCCATGCTTACTCCAGAGAACATGGGCTTCACTTTCCTGTGTTACTGATGATTTTCTATCTAACAATGTTTTTTTCCTTTGGAAAGGTTGATATGGACCTGTGACTTTCATTCTGCACATGAGGGTTCTTATTAGGAAAGAGGAAGCAATTCAAAATGTCCAGGCATTCTTGTTATCTGTAGAAGCAGATATTTTGGATCAAGTATGAGAAGCAGAATATCTAGTCGTGTGGTTCTTCTTGATAGGCACGGAGGACTTACTGTGCAAAGAGACACAATGCAGTTTACAGCACACCATTTCCTATTCCATCTCCCTATTTGCCCTCCTGTTCACACCATCCATGATCTGCAGTTGTGATTAGGTATAGTCCAGGAACTCTTCGGAATCCCTATTACATCTTAATGTAATTCTGGTTCCTTCCCTTTCAACTATGAGTAGTTCTGTGTAGAGGGGAAATGTCTTATAACCCTTATCCATCAACTCTTTGCTTATAGAAGCTAGCCATTTTCTCAAAGAATATAAGGCTTGTGAATCTACCATACTCCTAGACATCTGTGACTGTGCTGAATCAATCACTCCCCTCTGCATGCTGAGTGTAGGGCTACAGGAGAACATGTTGTTGCCTGTCATTT
The DNA here is from genome assembly GCF_019279795.1 of Protopterus annectens. Classification (NCBI taxonomy): domain Eukaryota; kingdom Metazoa; phylum Chordata; order Ceratodontiformes; family Protopteridae; genus Protopterus; species Protopterus annectens. The sequence continues at coordinate 1,009,337,583 of NC_056727.1, read as the reverse complement.
TTTCTGTTTGGTCCCACTCAGTGAATTCTCTCAATGGAATCCAGGAAAGTGAATGACTGACTTAAGCAGGTAATCAAAGAAAGAACACAGATCTCTTTTTGAGATATCCTCTGGTATCCCTCTAATAGGTACATTTACCCTCCTGGAGCAATTTTTCAAAATCGTCTAACTTATAGGCATTTTTCTGTTGCCGTTCCTTCAAGTCTGCAAGCTCCTTAGCAGAGGAGTCAGTTGAGGCTTGTAGGTTAGTGACTGGATGTTTGAGAGTCTCTATCTTAGTAGCCACACATTCTGTTTCACACTGCTGTTGTGTGGACAATGATTCACAGGCCTGCATTTCAGAAGCCACCAATACCATCTTCTCAAAAAGAGTCAAAAGTCTGTCATCCATTGCCACTTTGATAAAATGCTCCATTAGATATTCTCTTTTAGAGACATTCCCTAGATCTTCTGCCATGGTAGTTATTTAAACGCTAAGAGAAAAATCTATTAAATTGCTTGTGTATGCAGGAGGATGAATTTAAGCAAACTTCTTGACTTGGGCCAGCCATCCATCCATTAAAAGTGAGAATTTACTTGTTTTCAGTCTTCTTTATATTTTTGTTATTCAAATTACTTAGAAATTGTGCAAAATAGAGTCTGTTATAAATATGCTTTAATCAATCTTTTCTAGACAGAGTATATCTCAGCAAGTGACATCAGACAACTGTGCAGTTTCTCATCCCAGTATTCAAGTATTCTACTAAAGCTTATAAGTTTCAGTAAATTACTTGATGTCTGAGATATCCGCAATTACTTTGGCAAAGGGATTATATGCGCCAAACCAAACAGACAAACATGTAATGAAGAAATTGAATTTATCAGATAAAATGCAGACTCATCCTTTAAAGTTTGACTATAAAAATGCATATTAATGAGCTGTACAGCTATTAATACAAAAAGGGTGAGGTCTAAGTTGACAAAGCCAAGCATAGACATGAGGCAAGGAAAACAGGTAGAGTCTTACAAACAATGAAAAATAAAAGGCAGCTGTTGCAAGACAAAAGCGACGCTTGGTAGGTGGTAAATCCTCTATAAGCAGAAAACTCCAAATCCAGAAAAATACAGACAATATTCATCCAAGATAAAACAGTGCAAGCAAACACAGCAGTATTAAGTGCTTTTGTCTGGTAGATGACTTCCTCAGAATACAAAATACTGAAATCAGCACCTGTTTAAATACATTGCTTACCCAATCACAAGTAAACTGATATCATTTCCCCCATTAACAAGGCTGCAAATACTTAATGCAAGCCAAATATAAAACAGTAATACATATACAAAGTTTAAAACATCCCTAAACAATATATATAACTAAATAAAAAACACAGATTTTAATTTCAACAGAGAAGATAAAGAAATTATATCATTTAACCCAGGAGCATGATAAGCATCAAGCCTAATTTGCCATTTGAGTTCTACAAATTCCAAATACTCATTCAAGGGTCCCCCACGAGGTCCCAGATCTACCTGTTCCAAAATAAAGAACAGGAAGGAATGGGTAGGTTCACTAACCAAATGTTTATATAATGCATTCTTTTCATTTTTGTTTCTGATATCATATAAATGTTGAGAAATCCTTAACCTTAGGGCATTCTTAGTTTTACCTACATAGAAACTTGCACAGAATCTACACAAGGCCGAATACACAACCCCTTTAGTGTAACAGTACATCCTTTTTGAACTGGAAATATATCCAAAGTTTTTGAGCTTGATTTTTTTCTCTGTCCATAACATAAGGGCATTGGGCACACCTCCCACACTTAAAAGTACCATCATTGTGGATGTCAGATTTTTGCCTTTCAAACAGTCCTTTAAGGGAAGTGTCTCTTTTGTAAACCACTTGTGGTTCAATACCAAATTTCCCTGATAATTCAGGGTCAACATCAAATATTTTCCAATATTTGGAAATAATGTTTTTAATGTCATAAAAATTGGATGTGTAAGTAAGAGTAGGCACCCGTCCAAAAATGTAAAGGTTTACAGTCATTATGACTTTTGGTGGACACCTGCCCTAGTAGTGCAAGAAAATGACCATTCATTCTTTTAGTCTTAACTTCATTAAAATATCTATGACAAAGGTTTCAGGGTATCCCCTCTTACAAAACATGTTTTTTAATGTTTCACATTCACTAAGAAAATCCGCAAAGTCAGACACCATTCTGGCCAGTCTTACATATTGGCCCTTAACAAGGGCTTTTTTCTGGTGCAATGGGTGTGTCCTTGTATAATGCAATAGTGAATTTGAATAGGTAGGTTTCCTATATAGTTGTGAAACAAAACAATTGTGTTCAAAGTCTTTCTTGATGGTAACATCCAAGTAATTAATCAGTTCTACATTGCTATTCATAGTAAACTTAAGAAAACCTGTAGTTCCATTAATATAGGTGAAGAACCTCTTCAGGTCGTCCTCACTATCTTTCCAGAACAGGACTATATCATCTAGGTATCGCCCATACAATACCCATGAAGTCCTAAATTCCGAGTTGGTAACAAACAGATCCGCCCATTGTGCCAAGACAATGTTGGCAAACACTGGAGCACAGCACGCACCCATTGCAACACCCTGTTTTTGCTTAAAAAGATGCCCTTCTAAGGTCACAAAATTATTCTCTAATATTATTTCCATACATGTCCGTAAAGTCAGAATGGTGTTATGATGAAGTGTTGAATTGGCACATAAATAGTCATAAAACCATTCAAGGCCAGTTTGATGTGGAATAACTGAAAAGAGATCACAAACATCAATAGTGACTAATATGTTACTATCAAAAAACTTATCAAGGCTGTAGGGAAACTCTTGATGTTTTTCTTTATTTTACAGAGCTGCCAACATGGATGTTTTATGTAATCTATACAAAAGAAAGCAGATTGGCATTAAATGCTCCAATGTAAACACCGGAAGCAGCTATGTCTGTCTATGTCAATTTAATCTGTCCCATTGGTGCCCTGCCTGAGATAATCCTTTATCATATTACTTTATGGCTGAAGTTTACACTCCCTCTTTCCTCCTCTTCTGATTGCTTCTCTAGTCACCTTTCTAGGGTTAATTAGTATCAACAGAAGATGTAAACAAAGAAGTAGGTCTGTTATTAACTGGAAAATATGTATTGTTGCAATTTCTTTGTATTTTTAATACAATGTTAGAGGAATAATTAAATTAAAATAATGTTCTGTTTATACTACAGAACAATACACTATAATGCAGGCCTGATGTTCTCTAAAGCTGTAATCATAGAAAATCAAAGCAAATTGCCTTCTCATATTTACTTGAGTACTTTTCTGCAACCTGCATAGAGATAAAATCAATAAGGAGGATTTAGGATTGTAAAACAACTTCAACAGGGGATCACTATGTACTTAAAATGGAAAGGACTCACTGTAATCTTAAGTAACAGTAGGGCTTGTAACTCTTGCCAGGTAGTCATGTATAAAATAAAATGTAAACAATAGTACAATGGCAGCATTTTTTTGCAGAGAAATCTAGAACCACAAACTACTTCTTTCAGTTCTCAACATTTTCCTTCCCTGAAGTTAAAAAGTGGCCACAATAACACTCAAAACATGTTTCATGATCAGCGGTATACTAAATATGACAACTTCTACATCATTCTTTATATTCCTTCAGAGCATCAAATAATTTCACATCATTTCAGTGTTTGCTTATTTTTATTTCAAGAATGTTCAGTATAAATAAACAATATCTGAAGGCATTGCACATATTGCTTTCTGCAGCAAAATGTAGCATGAATTTATTGGAAATAGGATAAGATATGTTCAGGAAGAAGAGTGATCTAATTTAGAACTACCCAATCATGATATCCCACCACTTACATTTTGCTGCTGACATTGAATAAAATAAAGTGACTGGAAAGTATTTCATCTCTTTGGTTTCCATATCACTCTTTTCTGTTTATTATCTTATGGATGTTCTTGCTTATGGCTTGAAACATAATGTAAACACGTCTGGCAATCAAAACTGTTCTGAAAAGCTTCAGGTAACTATATTAGATAATGATAAAAGTCAGAGGTGCCTCATTAACTCAGTAAGCAGTGAAATGCACAACCTGTTAAACCATACTATTTCAGGAAATCTTTCGCCAACTGGAAGCAAAAAAAAATCTATATCTAACTATATACTCTTGATTTTCAGATAGGCATCAGATGATCACATTCAAATATCTAAACTTTTCCCTTCAGAAACAAATATTCAAAAATTATAGAATCAGATCCGCAAACTGTTATACATCCTGTTTTATATCAAATGTACTTTTGGTTCCCAAGATCCTCTTCTTCAAAATAAAAATGTAATCTGTTGTGGCTTAAGGGAGAGAATTATTAAAGCACTATAGATGAGAATTCTAGAAGAATCTCGGGTAAAGAAAAAGGGTCTATATTATAACATCAAATTCTACAAAGATCGAATGTTATAATATCAAAACCTAAACACTAAAATCTGAAAACATCGAACAGTCAGAATAGCAAATTTTTTCCCAGGGAAAAAAATCACTATTCCGAGAAACATACACACAACACAAACACACACAAAAGACAGCAATCCACACGCATACACTTAAAATCCTACACCTAAACCTAAACTAAACTTCACATAGACTACTAGCTATCCACTTACCTTAACCCAGCCCTAACCCTAAGGGCTGTCACTATCGCACACTCACCTCACCCACGCCCTAACCCTAAGTCACCTAACCCACCCTCTAACCCTAACCTACACACAACCGCACACTTACCTGACCCGCACCCTAACCCTAACTCACCTAACCCGCCCTCTAACCCTAACCTACACACAATCACACACTTACCTGATCCCGACACATAACATTCCAACATATCGAACGCTGAAAACAGCGAAGCCACAGCAATGGCCCACCGAATTCTTTCCCTGGGAAAGAATTTGGTGTCCTGCATTTTCGCTGTTTTCAGGGTTTGACATTATGGGGTCGAAATTATAACATTCAATCTTTGTAGAATTCGATGTTATAATATAGACCTAAGAAAAACTGGATCATAGGAAGGAATTGTGGGTAGACAGTGGGAGCTATTTTAAGTGTTTTAAAGATGATGCAGAAACATACCCTGGGATTCATGAAGCTTGCGCCAGGCGCAGGATTAGCGTCGGTGATCTAATGCCAAATATGGCCGCCAAGCGATTCAGGTACGAGTTGTTTCCACATGCACTACCAGCATACACCAGAGCTGTGCAGCTCCCGGTGTGTGTATGCTAATTACCCCATGCGCAGCAGTGTAGCATGCAAATGAAGGTATATAGCGATTCATGAAGTGGTGCAGGCGTAGCATAGGCATGAAGAAATGTAAACCAAAAACACGGTTTACATTTTTTCAAACATAAAATCGGAGCCATGAAAGCGGACCAAACTTATGTATTATAATGTTAATATATGCCAATGGCTAAATGTATAGCCAATGGCATAAAAAAAATGCACAACACATAAAAAATAGCATTTAATGTCATGGCCACACTAACGCAAAGTAAATTTGCAGTGCATAGGTGTGCAAACGGGATCACAATGAAAATATATTTAGATGTCATAAAACTGCAATGTAACACAATTCATGAATTCCCCATAATAGTCAATGTCACGCATGCTACACCACAACCATGGTGCAAGGCTTGCTAAGGGTCTGTGACAGTTTTCTGCACAGTAACTAGGAATTAGTAGTCAATGCCATGCAAATGAGTCAAGTAATAGTGAATCGCAAAATTCCTGTCGGCATAAGGATGTACCACACAGCGTACCGGTACAACACCAAGGTGTGGCCTGGAGGTAAACATGACATCAAGAGAGGGGTGCGCCACCATAGCTGTAAGCACATTGGAGCATTGCTACTCCGGGTTGCCTGTTGCGAAGCAAAGCTGCAGGATAGGGGAGTGGAAGTAGCCATAGCTTTGCTCAGCTGAGAGCACACAAGGTAACTGAAAGTGCATGGGAACGTGGATGAAAACATGCTTGAAACCCGGTAAATGGCTGTGCACGGCACGCACCATAGCTGAAACAGGAAGGATACGGGAAGACAATAAGGAAATGCTGCAGCATGGTAATTGGAGTACAAATGAGTAATTAACACCTAGGAACTCACAGTGGGCCATTGACAACAGCTAACAAGGCTGCTAGCAGCTACCTGCAGAACAGGAAAGGGGAGGTGCCATACTGCAAAGAAAAGAACTGTCACAGCAGAACAAAGCAAACGTGCAGTAGATCAGCTACATAACACATTTTGCAACACAATCCTGGGTTGGGAAAGTACAAAACAAGAAAGCAGGCAGCTGGATGCATGCCTGACAATGGGAGGGGAATCGGGTTGAAAAGTGAAGTAAAGGGCAATAGACAGCCAAGCGTAAGTCAACACCAAAGGTCCCACAATAGCAGTACCCGCTGTAAAATCCATAACTAAGATACCCTGCAGCTGGAATTGCACATACACACCCAATTACACCAGCATCATCCATTGCACAATAGTATAAGGTGTGAAAGCCCCACACACACACTTGTGTATTCCCAGACACTCTGCACCATTGGTGTATACAGACGGGGAACTTTTAATATGTACATGTTAGGGGCTGCCATAGCTTTGATTCACCAGCATGTGTTGGAGACTGATGGTGGTGCGGAGGATGATGCTGACAACCATCTCAGGCACTGGAAGAGGAGAAGAGTGTTCACACCCAGGGTAACCTACCAGGGGCTACATGATCTGGAGATAGTAGAGCATTACTGGGTGGACAGGGACACCATACAGCAACTTGTTGAGCAGTGCCAGCCATGCCTCAGTACCAGAAATAACAGAGAGGAACCCATCCCAGTGGACACGAAGGTATGTGTAAGCTTGAGAATACTAGCTACAGGTACCTTTCAAAGGCCAACTGGGGATATCATGGGGATCTCACAGGCATCAGCATCCAGGGTACTCTACCAGTTCCTGGATGCCATGTTACCACATGCCAATGAGCACATATACTTCCCCCGAATGCAGGAGGAGTTGGCCAGCAATATGTGTCTCTTCCACCGTGTGTCAAACTACCTGGAGGTACTGGGTGCAATAGACTGCATGCACATACACATCAAGACACCACTCAGTGAGTAGGGTAGGCACTACATAAACCACAATAGATACCCCTCCATCAACTGCCAGGTAATGTGCAATGCCCAGGGCATTATCATGGATGTGTGTGCTGGCAGCCCTGGATGCTATCAAGACTTCCACATCTGGCATGCCTCACAGCTGTATCAGGTATTTGCCAGGGGGGACATCCCATATGGCCACCTGGTGTGGGATGCAGGCTATGCACTGTAACTGTGGATGATGACTCCCATCAGAAATGCACACACAGCCACGCAAGAACGCCATAATGAGGCACATGCAGAAACCAGAATCATCTTAGAGCTCGTGTTTGGGATGCTGAAATCATGGCTCTGTTGCTTGGACATATCTGGTGGAGCCTTGCAGTACTCTCCAAGCACGTTTGCCCACATATTCATAGTATGTGCCATGCTACACAATATGATCCTCTGGAAACAGCTGCAGCAGGGACAGAATGGTGAAGGCCCTCACAGCCCACCACCATTGCCAAGGGCTCCACAGGAACAGAGGTATTCAGACCATGAACACCCTGAGACAGCCCCAGTAGGCAGACAGAGGCATGCCCAGTATGCCCATGCCTTGGCAAAGAGGGAACATATAGCACACACACTGACAGTGTAGGCACTTATGGACTGACACCCTTCTCCACCTGCACACACAGCAAACATGGATGGCACACACACACACACGACCACCTGTAAATTGTCATGTATAGGTGGCCTACTGTGTGCATCCTACATAGGCAGCCCTCAACTATTGTACAGACAACTGCAAATGGCACAAGGTAAGTCAATACCTGAACAGTACATTAAGCTATCAGCATGTGTCCATACTGTATGTATAGGTTCATAGATACATAGGTAGGTACATGCCTAACTGCCCAAGGCCAGTCATAAGCATAGCCAAAATGTGTCTGCTATCACCACCCCATTGATTAACTAACTGTCCCTTTGTGGAGCAGAGCCAATTGCAGGATCCCTGGGGTGTATCCACTGTTCCCCACCCACTCTGCAAGGATTCCCTGGAGTGTTAGTGAGGGTTTTCATATAATGTAATCAGGGATGTAGCTCCAAATAATGGGGAGTACCTGTGACAGGCATCTGCCACTCCAGCATCTTATCTTCCAGTTATGGTTGTGACAAGGTGTAGCTCATTACAGTGTGTGGCTCACTGTGACATGGATGCCCATAAGTGGAGCATATCCCTTAAGCCTGACTTGGACACGGCTTTGTTGGTCAGCAAATATCATCCCTGAGTAAATGAGATGCCACTGAGTAATGCATGAGTTTATGCAGTCTGGCAGCATAGGACACATATCTGTGGGCATTATCCCTCTATGCGAAGTACGTTCATGGCCCTTCCAGCTGTCAGATGTGTCCTCTGAGGTACATCCAAAATGAGTTATCATACTCGATGATGCGATTGATGACTGATGAGTAAAGGGGCACAATAACCTAAGTTTTTTTTAGATGTGAACCCTTAAGTAATCAGATGACCAACATAGATGGATGTCCTAATTACTTTGCACATATGACTGCCAAAGGAGAGATCACTATGTAATGTAGTCCCTGCACACCCATTACGTTGTCTGAATTATACTGTCTGTCACTCATGTCTTAATATGTGTGTGTGTAGTTTCTCAAAATGGAATGACCATGCAGTATGTGGCCTTTAGCTGGAGGCCATAACTCTGACACCCTGTGTTGGTCTATGTGAGGCCCATTGAAGGACGTCTCTGACAGCTGGACTGTCAGTTATGGCTTCCAGTCTGCAGTAATAGCCAAACACGGCCTGCTGTATTCCACCTGTGTTAGCCCGTTCCTCTGAGAAGTATATGGCAAACAGTAGGGGTCCCAGGACTGAGTCCTGTGGGACACCAATTGTGACTGGTCAAGAGTTGGACCTGGAGGCTGCTAGGCTTACCATGTGGGTTCTGTGTGTAACCTGTTGGCAAACCAACCTGTGATGTATGGGTTTATGTACTGGCTGGTGAGTGTAGAAATAATACCTGATTGGGGAATGGTGTCAAAACCCTTGGCAAGGTCCAGGTAGTATGTGTGAACTACCACACCCCACACCAAAAGTCTAGGTGGCTGTAAGATGTCAAACTGGTTCAGTAGGCATGATCTGCACTCAATCAAGGTGACCTGGGTTGGGTCATGTTTCTGGAGGTGACCATTGTCTATGTTCATGAGTGCCATGAGGATGCGCTCCATAGCTGTGCAGATCAGGCTACTCAGGCCTATGCTGTGGTAGTTACTATGGTCAGTTGTGTCACCACCTTGGTGGAGTATAATAGCTGTTGCCATGTGCCATTGAATGGCCATGTAGCCTGTGTAGAGGCTGATGGTGAATTACTAAATTAGGCGGGGGGCCACTTTGTCTTGCAGTGTCTGCACGATACAGTCTGGGACACCATCTGCCTCCATTGATGCTCTATCATGCCATTTGAAAGGGCCATTACCATCTGTATGTCACAGATGTCTGGGATACTGTACGTTTTGGGTATTGTTGTGGGCCCATAGGGGGTGAAGCTTGCTCCGAATGTATCATCAAGTGTGTTGGTGATATCAGTAGGGTCAGTATATTCAGTGCAATATTGCACCAGCACAGTGTAAATCTGTGTATTACTGCTTACATCCTTGACATAGCCAAAGAAGCCTTTGTGGTCATATTCCGAATCCATGCCTATTTACCTGTGGATGTCAGCCTTGGATGATTACATGAGTAACATAAGTATCTTGCTAATACTGGTCACGGACGTCTGCATGTTTTGGGATATGCTGTTGTTCTGGACTACTGTACTATTTCTGTTGTATAGCCTGTATAATGCAGGTTTTCAGAAGACTGGTGTCCTTGTGTAGGAGTAGCTAGTCCTGGTTTTACCATACATCTTTGTCGGTGCTTATAGAGTGCATTCGTAATTCTGCCTGTATCTTGAGCAGTGTCATCCCTGAGCGTGGGGGCTGTGAACCCTCCCACCTCTGTCATTAGTACTGTGGATTTACCTGTAGGAAAGGTATTCACTGTGTGTTCCTTGTGTGGGGGAGATGGTTGGTAGTAGAAATCATCAGTGTATTGTTCATGGTCAGATATAAACAGTGACCAGTTTGCCTTGGCTGTAGTGCACCTGTTGCACACTTCTAGTATGTTTTCACCTCTCGTTAGTCCGACTACCAACTGATACAGGCCATATGAGGTGATAAATTCCAGGAAGTGCTGGGCCTGAAAGTGCATATTCGAGTAGGTTATCCAGTTAAGTGTAGGGTAGCCGACACTGATCAATAACAGGGTGTCTGGTAGGACTGTCATGTTTACCACTGTCTCCAGATAGTTGTAGTGGTGCTCCTGGGTCATGGAGGGTTATCTGTAGCAGCTCACAGTTTGCATTGCAGTCATGGCTGATGTTAGCTGCAAATGGATGATCACAGAGGTATCATGCTGCCCCACTAGCTTGGAGGTGTAGGTATCCCCGATGAATATGGATACACCCCCTCCATGTCTGTGCCAGTCCATGTACAATGGCTGAAATGTGTGTTATGGGTTGTAGTCTGGTAGTCCTGGTTTGCTCACAGGAACCTTATACAGGTCCCAGTCACAGAACAGATGTAGATGTTGTCCATACTGAGTGGTGCTGTGAGTGCGTGCATGTTGTGAGTACTATCCCTGGTGTTGAGTCGCCTAACCCTCATTGGTTCCGCTATTGTGCAGTTCATGGAGGTGAGATCCACCTCTGAGACCTGCCTAGAAATGGCACCACGGGTGCGCCAATAGCCTTGGTCAGCATTCCAAAGCCTTAGGCTGACACATGCAAGTTGGTACGGCTTTGTTTCAGGCATGTATCCCATCTGTGCTTGTGTCCCATCTTTCCTGTAGGTAACCTACTTGTAGCTATTCAAAGCCTGAAACCTATACATGTCCACTAGCTTCCAAGATAGGCTTTTGGTGTGATTATGTATCAGTAGTCTGTATGCTATTGCTGTACTTAACTGTTGTCTGACTACATGGTGAATGTACACTGTGTATTGTGATCAGAAAACTCTGTATAATCACATATGATGTTGGAGATGGCCTGCACTGTAGATGTTCACAGATAGGTAGTAGGCTATCTGCCCAAGGGCATTTAGAAGCATAGCTACAGTGTGGTGGCTTTACCTGCACCATTGATGAAGTAACTGAGCCTCTGTCAAGCATAGCCAATGAAGTGATTCCGGGCAGAGTTGCTAGAAGCTGTTGAAGACTGGTGTGCTGTAGGGTAATAGAGGCACATAGTGATCTCAAAAGGGCATGTTAACATGACAAACCAACAGCATTCAATTTCCCCAACAGGTCTTGCAGCTGTAGAACTGGAGTGGCTCCCCCACACCCTGGCTGTATGTGTCTGGGACACATGATCCCAGGGGTGTATATACTGTTGGCCAGTCACACATCAAGGTTTCTCCTGAAGTGTGTCAGTGAGTGGCTATGCCAAATGTAGTTAGGATGTTAATGTATAGTCTCCCAATTCATGTGTCATGTCGGTATTTCGAGAAGCTCACTGGGTGGGTGGCTCCACCTGTTGTGTAGCCAAGCTTATACATAGGATTCATGGACATAAGAAATAGGCAGAAGGAACGTCAATGTCAATAGTGTAATGGCTACAGCATTTGCATAATATCTGTGCAGTCCTGCTTCAAATACCAATAAAGTCAGACATGATTTACATGTTACATAGTATACCTTAACCACAGCTTGCATATATAGGTAGTATTCCACAGAATAATAAACATTTGGAACACACAACCGCTGAAATGTGCGTTAATCACCCTTGCACAACCAGTGCCTGCTCTGAGAGGTAAAATTACCACTGCCAGGATTAGAACATGCAACCATGTACACAATCTTCACAATAACCTACCACTAAGCTACCTGAGCTGTACAAATGGCAGTTGTGTATACTGACAGGTTAAAACACAAAAGGTAGGAATGTGTGGAAATAGGACAAACTGGCATGTACCCAATGAAAGGTGTATGCTATAAATATATATATATATATATATATATATATATATATATATATATATAATATATATATAAATCAACATATATATATATATATAGAGAGAGAGAGAGCGAGCAAGAGGGAAAGAGAGAGATATATGTCGATATATGTAGATATATAGACAGGTTAACAACATCTACATAACCATGTAGGTACAAATAAGTGGGATACCTACCAAATACCGACTGCTTGACTTATCGATGCACGTAATCACAGGGCTTAAAGTCCGAAAGACCACAGTACTGAAACACCAGAAGCGCAAGGTTTAAAATCCTGATGTTTAGGGACATTTAGTCAGTGCTTCTGGTGTTGCAGCTCAGGTAGGTTACTGTGCGTAAGTGTGTTTCTGAGGGCTGTAGTGTGTGTAAGTGTGTGTTTGGAGTGTGGTGTGTGTTCCTGGGGGACTGTAATGTGTGGGTGTGGGTTTGCTTTGTGCATCTGTTTGTGCTATCTAGGAGGTAGAATATTAAAGTAGGGGGGTGTGGGGGGTGCAGACACCCACATGGGGGTGTTGGGGGGCTTGCCCACCTGCTAATAAGTAGTGTAGGATGGTTTTTTGGATGTGGTGGGTAGCAGTGTATCTGTGTGTGTGTGTGTGTGTGTCCCATGTTTGTGTTACTTTCGCGAGTTACTGTCGCTGTTGTTAATGTGGGGTATGGGAGTCTGGGCCTGGTGCTGTGGGCATCGGAACTGTGTGGCTTTGGGATTCTGAAGGTATCCCATATACAGCGGTTGAAGTGTTCATATATGAGTATAACATGGACCATAGCAATCACACATTCCTCCACGACCAAACTATGAATAAAGGATATGGAGAGTATATGCCTATACAGTATTACAAATATGTGCTATGAGACATGAGCCAATGATAGGGTTACCATATGTCCCACTTTGCGAGGGACAGTCCCTCTTTGGGCGGTTGTGTCCTGACCAAAAATATTAAATGTGGCAAATGTCCTGAGATTGTAGGACATAATTATGTCCCATATGTAATGTAATAGTCGCATACAATAGTTCTTTCTGTATCTAAAATACCTACATGTTACAAGAAACAGGATAAGCAACTGAACTACTACAAGAATAAGCTTATATTTAGGCAAAAAAAGGAAAGTTCTATCCCTTGTACTGACCATGGGTTTGTGTCAGCCTGTAAAATCTGTGTGTCCAGAAAATGTCCCACTATGGCCATTTGAAAAGGTGGCAACCTGAGAAGAGGGCCAGTCACCAACACAATTCCAATGACTGCAAATACCTATGACAGAAATACACAGCTTTCATGTAACAACACTTCATTACATTCTGATGTATTGCCAAAAGGATTCAAGGACTAACATCACCTGCATGCTATACAGGAACCAATTAACAGTGCCTTAATGAATCAGCCTGCAATTACCATAGTATTAGTCCACTAAAGGACAGGTGTTCAAATAGGGAAGGAACCCTCACGCACATATTGATTATGTATAAAAGCAGTTTCTACACACCTACATCTGCTATGTACACCCACCAACATCACCCCCACACCCAAACAAATTACAGTACAAACTGTAATAACATCACATATCATTCACTCACCGTATGACATCTGCAGAAGCCTTAACATACCTTGTCAGAGACACACTAACATGACCCTATGTGAAATAGTTGATGTTATACAATGGGACAGCTGCTGATGTTACAGGGTTTGTTTGCACTAATCCCGTTTCAGAGAGTTGTGTGTACACCGGGAAGTGTTACCAATTACTGATTAACAGCACAGTATGATACACATGTACACCAAACCAAGGATGTCTGGTGAGCACACTGTAAACCACCTAACAGTTCATGCATAGCCATATAGCCTTGAGCTGCCCAAACAACCTTGCCAGACTGAAACATCTGCAGAAGTATCAGGTACAATAATCCCTGCATAAGTAGCAATGTTCTGAAAAATAACAGCTGTACTCACATCTAGAACAACATCTTCTAGCCATTACACACAATCCACGGGAGTCATGAAGCTAATATATCTCTGTCAGTCTCCATATAGCTGTTGAAATACATCTCAAACAACACATCCAGGCCGTCTTCCTCCAAAGTAAGGCAAACGGACAACGCCCAAGTGGAGTACTCAATTATACACCACTGTTGCCATGGTATTGGCTAATGGAGTAGCCTGATGTGCATCTAATTAACTACTTTGGAACACCAATTGGTGGTCAGGATAGCACATGTTACCGATATTTAACTATAAAAGGATGGCTTATCACACATTCAAACCATCTGTATATACCAGCAGAACGTTACAAAGAAGATTGAAACACAAACTGAAAATGATTGAATTAACAGTCAATGACACCTCGGGTTACTAATAAGGTATGTAGAACACTCAGTATGTCTGTGTATGTAGTACCTGTTCTGTAATATTTAAAGTGTACGCAATCCATATAGTGGAAACAGTTATCTTGTAGTGATGTATTGTTGAGCATAGTAACGCTTGTAGTATTTATGTGTGTACTGCTGTAGGTCACAAGGCAAACACTGCATACACCATAAGGGATGCTATATAAGGCCTTTGAACCCAAATATTCCTCACCAGCCGCTGTCAGTAGCAGGGCTGGTCCAACAAGTATGTGCTATACCAGGGGATAGTATATGTTGATTTATTGTAACAGTAGGCATATGTATGGGTGTATTACTGAGAATAACATGTCGAAGGTTGGCCCACTGTGCAATTATGATTTGCATTGTGGGATATTGTGCCATTAACTATGTAATGTACAGTATTGTAGGCAGATATGTATTACAAGTTACATAGCATTACTGTTATGTTAGGCAAACATTAGTTATGTCTATTGGCATTTACAATACACGATAACAGGATACATATGACTTGTAGTCCCCCGCAGTTTATCAGCATGATAGCAAAGTAAAATGGAAGAGCTAGTTAACTATCCATGCACATAAGACATGTAATAAGTGCAAAGGTAGGTACTAGGCTCTCTGCCTAAGGGTATTTATAAGCCTAGCTAGAGTGTGTTGGCTTCTGCCATCCCCTTAGGTTAGTTCCCTGTGCCTCTGAACGGCGGAGCCATTAGTTCCCTGTGCCTCTGTCCAGCAGAGCCACTGCAGTGATCCCTGGGGTACATGTCTGTCTCCCATCTACCCGTCAAGGTTTCCCTTGAAGAGTCCTAGTGAGGGGCCCTGCCTGATGTACATTGGAATAATGTTCCAAAGAATGGGGAGTCTCCGGGTCAGGAATCAATCTGTCCAGCACATCCTAGTCATCGTTGTGGTTAGGTGTATATCCCTAGAGCATGTGGCTCTCAGGGGCTTCTGTTTAGGTGGAGCATATCCAGCAATACTGGGCTGGACATGGGCCTTGTATGTCAAGCAAAGATCACCTATGAGTATGCAGTATGCAACCGAGTACAGCTGGAGTTTCTTAGGTTGGGCTGCATAGGTCATCTGTTTGAGGTCAGTAATCCTCTTTGTGTGGTACTGTTGTGGTCTTCCAAGCTGTTGCAGTTGTCTTGTAATGTACATCCAAAATGGGGTGTTGTATCCTTTAATGGGTCTAACAATTCATGAGTAGAGAGGCACAATGGCCTCCTTTGTTCTGGATGCGAACCCATTAGAGATTAGGGGGGCAACATAGAAGTATATCCTAACCACCTTGTCATTATGGGTATCAAAGTAGAGATTGCCATCTACTGGGGTTCCCAGAGCCCTTATTACCTTTTCTGTATGTAGGGGACTAGCACCTATGTGGTAGTCCATGGGTAATTAGTTATATCCAAAGGGGATGACTATGCACATTTTGGCATTCAGCTTGAAGCCATGATATTGACACCAGGTATCCGTCTCAGTGCGACCTTTCCGGAGGGAATCTGTATCAACTGGGGAAACAATTATGGCCCCTAGTTTGCAGTCATCTGCAAACCTTTTCAGCCAAAGCCCTCCTGTGCTTATCTGTATGTCAGAGAAGTACATACCAAACATGAGGGGCCCTAGGACTGAGCCCTGGGGTACGCCACTTGTAACTGGTATGCAGTCAGACCTAGGGTATGCAACTCCCACTGTGTGGGTTCTGTCCATGAACCACTTTGCAAACCATCACATGACATAGGGGTTAATGTTCAGGTGGATGGGTATGTTGATAATACCAGAATGGGGAATGGTGTTGAAAGCCTTTGAGAGATCAAGGTAGGCTGTGTGGACCTCCTTACCCTCATCTAATGCCTTGGTAACCATCTCTAAGAAGTCCAGCAGGTTTAGGAGGGATGGTCTGCCCTTACCAAAGCCAAACTGGGAGGGGTCAAAGGTTTGGAGGTACCCAATGTCACTGTAACTGAGATCCATGATGATGTGCTCCATAGCCTTGCAGACCAGGCTAGTCAGGCCTATAGGGCAATAGGTCCCGTGGTCCATTGTGGCGCCACCTTTGTGGAGTGGGATAACTGTTGCTGTGTGCCATTCAGGGCGCACAAAGCCTGATGCGTGGCTATTATTGAACATGGTGTGTAGGTGGGGAGCCAGTACATTCTGAAGTTCATGTAAAACACAGCCTGGATGTTGTCCGGTCCCATGGATGCTGTGATATTGGCTTTAGAGTGTATAGCTTTTACCTGCATAGTTGTGATTACAGGGACTCTGCACTTTTCCTGTATAGATATGGGCCCTTTAGGGGGTGAGAGGGGGAAAGGTAGCACTGAACCTATCTGCCAGGATGTTGGCAATATCAGTTGGTTCTGTAATGTTCATGCCTTTGTGTTGTAACTCAGAGCAGATCTGGGTGTTGACATCAAGATATTTGATATAGCTGTAGAAGGCTTTCTGGATGTCATTGAAATTAGTGGTGATCTTGTTTCCGTAGCTAGCTTTGGAGGATCTTATAAGGGATCTCACCTTCTTACTGAGGCTGACCAGGGAGCTCCTCCACACATGGGATTGTACTCTCTTTTGCAACAGAGTCTTCCTTCTGTTGTACAGTTTGTTTATGGCAGGGGACCACCAGATTGGCTTCCTTAATTAGGAGTATTAGAGTATAGCGCCTTGGTTCTGTTTGGAATAGCACGATCTATGCACTAGTGTAAGTGCTTATAGAGTGCATTTGTGTAGGATTCAGCAGTTGTAACTGTATTGTCCATCTGCATGGCTGTCATGAAGTTCACCATGTCTGTGTTAAGAAGCATGAAGTTGGCTTTGTAGACATATTATACTGTGGTTCCCTTAATGGGGGGTTGGGGCGGGATGTGGATATCAAGGGTGTTCAGCTTACGGTTGGATCGAATGAACGAGGAGTTGACTTCAGGTGTGGAACACCGGTCACTCATGTTGGTAATGCCTAGGTCTAGGATATTGTTGCCCCTTGTGGGTGTGTGGATAAGTTGATCCAGGGCAGTGGTGTTTATGAATTCCAGAAAGCGTTGAGCTAATGAGTTGGTACACGAGTAGTTTTCTCAGTTAATGGTGGGGTCGATTCAGTGAGACTATCTGATGAGTGTGGTGTGGTGTGAATGTTTGCCTTCTCCACATGACTGTCAGGGTCAGTCTTGGTTGGAGAGAGCTTTACCTCCAGTTTGGCTAGATAAGTGCATCTCTCACAGGTTGTAGTGTTGGGTGGTAGGTGGAGAGGGTTGTCTGTGTGCATGACGCATTGTCTACATTGCCTCAAGATGTCCAGATTCATCAGATAGACAGGAGAGAACACTGGCAGCTGACCATTGGACATGCCTGAATATAAAACTAATTTCCCCTAGATAAGTGAAGAAAGTGAGTACAAGAGCTATTTTACTCTAAGCAAGTGAGAAAAGTATGTACAAAACCTGTTTACCTCTAGGTAATGAGGAAGATTGAGTGCTATAGTAATTAGTAGCTTACATGGTGCTTACAAGTTCTGAACAAGTGCTGAGCATGAATAAGCAATCCAGATAGGGTCTTGGATAACATAAATACACTGCCCCCCACCCCAGCAGGTACACAATCATATATCCATGTACACCACAGAGCCCCTGTGCCCACAACTATGCAGGTACAAGCTGCACTCAGGCTGCATGGGACCTGTCCACATCCCAGGTCGTATTATGCACATATGGCAAAACAAGTTGCTCTCCACATACACATCATGTAAAACATAGCTTAATGTCAGGCTGTGTACACACTGAATGGTGCACACCAACAGGTATCACAACCCACAAAGGGGGAGACACCACTGATAATGGGAAGTACTACACTACTACCCTGCTGAGTCTGGTCTGAAAGGCCATGAACCTTGATCAAATTATTTGATGTCAGCAGTACAGATGTAGATGACAGTAAGGTTGATTTCACACTGCATATCATAACCTTGTCAGGTCATAGGACATCATTACCCATACTGTGTTCCACCTACACTCGGTATACTAGATGTACATTCCTATGTCATAGGAGTGTTTTGCAACGGGACTGCTGGCAGAACCAACACTACAGAAGGTGTCTGAATAATACATGCACATCATACCATTGCCAGCTACAGTAAGACAGGGTTAATTAATTGTACTCCCCCTCATTGTAGTCCATACCACACAGACTAACAGAAGGCATCTGCCTATTGAAGTATGTGAATGACTATGACCTAGGAGCAATAGCTGACTCAGAGTGCTGTGGACAACATACAGAAGGGACTTTGTGGGTGAGGTGTGGGTGACATATGGCCACAATCTGACAGCTGCATATTGCATTGTCACCCCTATGTTAATAACCCTGTACCCATGAACTACCACCTAGGCAGTGGTCAACATAATGGACACTGTGTGTAAGGGATGCAGCTGGGCAGTTGTCTTTCCTGTAATAGTTACGTCACCACACCTGTCAGGTAGTCGTATATGGCAACCCTAATCATGACAGGGTGCCATCCATGAATATAGAGATCATTGTCCAACCATACACAACACTCAAGTGACCCATATCAGATCACATATTTCCTTTAAGGGGTATTGGCCATGTTCAGATGGCCTACACCAGCCTTCCCATTCCCCATCTCCACTATGTAGCATGATGCATACCTTGAATAAATCCATGTCCAACCCAGTGATGTTGGACATGCTACACATACACATCCTGATCTCAAACACATACTTCATGTACATCCACCTTCCTAGTACTAGGATCACCACATGCTGGACAGATCCTTGCCCCATACACTTTACATAGTCTTGCCATACTATGCATTCCTGTCCAGCAAAGCTGCACATCGCCCCCCCCTCTCAGACATGGTGTGATGACCGCATGATAAATGTATCAAGACAGCATCCACATGGAGTATGAACAATGTAATCAGGTGACACACACACATATATGGTGATAATGTCCACTCAACACTGAGTGTCACATGTGTGTGACACGAACATGTCAGTGGTGTCAGTGTCATGTAGATTTGCAAAGACAACTATTTAATTGTAATAAATGCGATACACATGTATGTTCAGCTGTAGCTCTGTATGTCTCTTTGAGTTACTGTGACCTGTCTCCGTCATTACGTCTTCCAGGTATGCCGCGTGCAAGACTACCCCCTTATACCCACTTGGAGGATGAGGCCCTCATGCCATACCTACATGACAATCATGATATTCTGTTAAGCCATGCGCCACAGGAAGCACAGCAGCAGAATGCCCTGTGGATGGAACTTCACAGGAGGGTTAATGATGTGGGTGGCCACAACTGCACATATCAGCAGGTGTGCAGACACTGTACAGACCTCATTAGATGTGTGAAACAGCGTGCAAATGCAATCGCCAGGGAACAAGGTGCAACAGGTGGTGGATCACTAACCCAGCCCCCACTCACACATATCTAAGAGCTACTGGCCAACCTGCAGACACCTGCAGAACAACATCGACAAACCTTAGCTGATATTGTGGCGGTGGGTGCCTCTCAACCACCGAGCCTGGAGTTGCTTGATAAGTCACTACTGCACCTATAACAACTATATTCCATATAGTTGCATGTGTCACTGTACAATATGTAATGTAACATCATATGCAAGGCATGTATACACACATGCCGCATACTATAGTATGCTACTCTGTGTATGCACACATTTGCATACACCATAGTTCATAGGTTTATAGGTAGTTACTAGGCTATTGGCCCTAGGGCCTATATAAGCCTAGCCAAAAAATGTACCCTGGCTTTCGCCACCCAAGAAAATTATTTTCCTGTGCCCCTGTCGAGCAGAGCCACAGAAGTGATCCCTGGGGTGAATTTCCCATTTCCCATCCAATCATCAAGATTTTTCTTGAAGAGTGCTAATGAGGAGCTCTGTTTGACATAGATAGGTAGTCTGTTCCAGAGAATGGGAGTATAGTCTAATGTACTGGTGTATGTGTTAACATGCACATTGCACCCTGTAGCTATCATACAGGCGTGGATAATGCTCATACTGCTGTGTTACTCCTATTTAGGTACCTCTGGTGTTCTGCTGTGTCAGTAGCCTGTTGCAGGTGAGACTGTTATTATTTATCAGGCATCGTAATGCACAGATCTATCTGCCATGTGGCAATTTACCACATGTACACATAATGTATCGTCCTGTAAAATATACAGGTTGGACCTGGAATGCATCAAGATGGCTACCCATGTGCAACACTTGCAAGCTATGTGAACCACCGACATGAATCCTCACAAACTGTCATTGCCAGATGTGTGGACAGCTGTGTATACAATGGTGGAGGTACTGTTCACTGTAGGGACATGTACTGCAGATCAGAACTACAAATATGGGGAATACAAACAGTACTACACAGTGAGCTGCAGTATGGCCAGCCCACAGGATTCACTGGTGTGGATCATAGCCCTGCTATGAATGTCATACAATGTGATGTGCTATCTTGACATGTCCGTGACATCTAGTGGCCTGGCTGCAACACTGCCTAACTATCCTGAAAAACATATCCCACATACCAAACATACCACCCTTTGTCTGTATAACTCTGTCGTCAGTGGAGCATATGATATCTATGGGCATATGTCATATGGAACAACACAGACATGTGAAATAGATGCCCATCACAATAATTTTGCCAACACATGTACACACATGGCCATGGAGGATGGCCAGATACATGAAGCAATACACACAGTATACGTGATGTGCTTGTGTGTACACCCTGTCATGCAATGGCTACACATGGTGCAACTATGGCCTTTATGTAATGGTTATATTGCAGATGTGGAACACTAGACATCCTACAGGCCTGTGCACATCTTGTGTAGGCATGACATCAATCCACCACATAAGATGTGCTGAACATCTTGAGTGTGTCACGACATGACAGCAGTCACCTGTACAGTATCCACATCAGCCTACAGATACAGTACATTTCCCTTGCTGGTGTTGGACATCAGTGTCATCCTTGCTTCTCGTGTGTGTGTGTGTGTGTGTGTGTGTGTGTGTGTGTGTGTGTGGTACACAGATGTCATGTGGGACATGGTGTACCAATGAGTTCTCCATGTCTGGCCACAGTTGCCAGGCAGAATATGGTTGCAGATGTGCAGTGGTGTATACCCTTCAGTGACCTGTGTCACACATTCCACATCATGGTTTAGTGTGTATATACCTCAGTGACATGGGTCACATTCCACAGTATATATGTATTGTATCTGAACACTGTCATGGCTATGAACTGTGTCTGTAACTCACACTGTATAGCAATAGAGACACCTCGTGATTCTCATCAATGGCCATGCACATCAGCTAAATGTGCAGTATATCTGTAGGGCGGACAGACAACAATGCATTTGGACACCATTACCACACTTTATATTTGACAGGACACCGTTGTATTAAACATGTATGCATGTCATTGCACACATCGGCAGATCACACGTCATACTACATGTGATTGTAAAGGTCATATGCCACACATCAGGCAGGTGTACTGTTAACCTGTGCTGGTCTACATGGTGTAACACAGGGATGTATGCTAACTACTACTATGATTGTGCAATTTGCATGCCTTCTGCTATGACACATGCATGCTGTTGTGTGCAACCCAGGGATGTATGATAACTACCACTATTAGTGTCTGCGCTGCATGCCGTCTGCCATATCACATGCATGTTGCATGCCTTCTGTCATATCACATGCAAGTTGGGTGCAATAGTGCATGTGTGTGTGTGTGTGTGTGTGTGTGTGTGTGTGTGTGTGTGTGTGTGTGTGTGTGTGTGTGTGTGTGTGTGTGTGTGTGTGTGTGTGTGTGTGTGTGTGTGTGTGTGTGTGTGTGTGTGTGTGTGTGTGTGTGTGTGTGTGTCTGTGTCTGTGTGTGCCTGTGTCTGTGTGTGTCTGTGTCTATTGTATAGATTGTAAAGTACAGTTCTTGTCTGCCCCTCACAGGTGATATAGGTGTGTTGCCCTTCTGCAGTCCATCTGGTGTTAGTGCCCCTACAGACTCTAGCAGTGATGATGAATATATGATTGAGGCACATGCAGGGTTGTCAGGGGCTGAATCTGTGCCATTGGTTGCCATTCCACCTATATCCCCCTCATCACCGCACACAGATCCCATGCCTACACATATCCCTTCACCATTGGCCATAGAGGAAGGATAGTTGGCGTGTGGTAGCTTGGAAAAGGAAAGTGTGGGGGCAATGGAAGGTGTGCCTGCACACCATGCTGTCAGCCAACTGACTCGTGATGCCCCACACAGGCACATGGCCAGTGCTGGTCATAGGAGAACCTCTGGTCAACATGCCGCTGCAAGACAGAGCACAGTAGCTGGTGTCACCAGACGCATGTGCTGTAAAGGAGGCACAGGCAAGTGCTGAATGGCACAACAGAGAAGATCAGAGGCTTCAGAGGGCTGCTGTCCATTCTTTAAACAACAACATCCAGGCAATGGTAAATGCTCAACAGCAGATTGCTGAAGCTTTGTATAGACGGTTGGGTGACATGGTTGTAGTCCTTGACCATGGCATGACAATCTGTGAGCATGAGCTGTCTGTGTTTGAACATCTGGTAGGAGTGAGGCGTTGGGCACATGGACGTAGGCCTGCTACATCACCTATTTCAGGTCTACGTGAACGAGCTACCTCACATGTCTGCTCCCATAGTGGCGGTAGCAGCAGCAGTGCAGCTGGTGCTGTGCTGTCCACACCATGACACAGCAGGCTACATGCACATGGCCCTGGATTGTCCCAACAGGGACATGGTTCCAGTGGACAAGTGTTATCAGACAGTACCCAATCTGCACCTCTGCGTGGTAGTGCCCGTGCAACCCTTGGCAGGCACAGGTCACATGTCTGTTGCTGGACACCGTGAATTGTAAAACCTGGCCTGTACAGTCTGCAGCTGTCAATAATACCCCTGTGTAGGCCAGACACATGTCAGAACTGTGTGCATACATTCACGCACACACCTGAAACATATGTAGGGAACTGCAACACACACATGCATAACATCCACACATGCCCAATTAGATCAAAGGCCCTAATCCACACACATGATGTCATCCAATGGTGCAGCCTAGGCCTCTGGCAAACATTATCACCTTGTGCATATGATGATGCCTGTGCCGCATCCCTGACATTCACACCATTGGTGCGGGGACATGCTCATATGGTCTGATGCACAGGGTGAACAGACTAGGAGGATAAGTGTAGTTTACAATTGTTGAGTACTGTTGACAGGCAGCAGACATACAATGTACTACAGGTCTACAATGCATTTTGTACTGTTAACAGTATGTGTCTTGTGTAATAACAGTAACTGCATGTTGGTCATGATTTTCTGCTTTCCTCCTTCAGGTCTAATTGCACGTGAGGGTGGATGTCAGTGTTTGCAGTTATTGTCCCATATGTCTATGTGGACTACTCACAGGTATGTATGAATATACCAGCATGCGCCATGTAGCTGCCACATCACAGTAAGAATGTCCCATGTTCCAAACACGTCTACTGATCCAAGAGCATGATAGCTGTGTATTAAGCTAGTGTGGCTACAGATGTGATATCCATACTGGGTGACATCACAGGTACAGTTACATGGAGTGGTGAGGTATGATAGCGGTCTAGCTGATTACAAGGTAGAGGCCAGTGGGAAGTGTAATGCCTCATTTGGAAGCAGTAATACATGTTCACATGACAGGATGCCAACACACAACTGCACCCACACACTCAAGTATTGACACACATGTATTCAGTGACACAGTAACACACCCACACACTCACGGATTCTCCGACACAGTAACACAATCTCACACACAGTTGCTACTGTTGAGGTGAGGAACCTTGCCTATGTGCAAATCATCATTACAGTTATGTGCACCTACATGACGTGCCACAGAGAATACACATGTACAGGTAGCCAGTATGGCCTAAGATCGGGGACATCAACACGGATAGTAGATTGCATCGCCTGGATGTGGGGAGAGGTCTTATCAGTTCAGTATGTTAACATACGTCCTCACTCCAGGGACCAGACAACCATACACACACACACACACACACACACACACACACACACACACACACACACACACACACACACACACACACTGTGGCATTCACTATTGAATACACCTATGTCACGCACATACAGATACTTCACATGTGTAAGAAACATGCCCCTGCCTATGTCATGCTTTCTACATTGCAGTCTGTACAGATGTCTACATTAGTGTACAGGAGATTGAGTAACAACTGAGATGTATTCCCCACCATACGTGACATATATTGACAAACACGCAACCACACATGCCAGTACTGTGAATCAAACAACTGCCTAGCTCATGAGATGTATGACAGACGTACAGCAGTATTGCATGCATTACAAAGTGCACTGATGCTTCCTTTGGCAACAGTGCTGATATATGCACACGGGAGGTCTTATGTGTTACAGGTGTCAAGTGATTTACCTTCGATGTCACCCTGACCACTGTCTATGTTTTGTGTTATGACTTTCAATTAACAAAACCATTGCTTACCAGTTACACAGGTTATTGTAGGACTGCTTGTGACACACCTGTGAGCTGTCCTCAGCAAACATCCATCTACAAAGATGCCCCACCACTTAGTTATTTCCACATATCTGTCTATACCTGAGGTACATTTTTCCATACATTCAGCATATCACCATATACAGTTGGCAATGCTGAGGCTGCATTGCAACTGCATGATGTACTAAGATACACGTCGCCTGCATACATCAGCAACTGCACACGCATGGTATCTGAATGCACACCACTACATGTACATGTGTGTAGGTCATACAATCCTGTCATTTGGGCATGTTTGTAGGCATTTCAATTGGTGGACATGTGTAATGACATACATGACACATGGACTGTTGTATGATATGATAAGTGTAATGGGTGACAGGTACAGAGGGAATGTTACCTCTGTCAACATTGATATCACACCTTATGTACTGTTAGCATTCAGCAACTATGGACCTACATTCCATGTGCATGTGTGTAATGGCTGTAGCCACCTGTCTGCACAAAGGACAACAACAGCTATGCTATTTACATGTATGTTGTGTGTTTGTGGCATGTACATATCCAGGGCAGGTACATGTATGTAATATCCAAACATGAGGGTGTGTACTGGTGTACAGCAATAGTCATCTGCTAATGCTGTAAATAATCGAGGGTCCCTGGTATGTGTACAGCTGACCTGGTTACAGACAGTGGTATCATTGCATTGTATAACACATGATGCAGCTGTGTCAGTACATGGGTACTTGCTACAGTTGATGTAGAGCTTGGTACAGTCCACTGGTCAAGGGTCTCATGGTGGTGTACTCTTATATGCCCTACAACATGTATGGATGTGTGTTGGTGGTCTGAGGGCATGGTGGTGTCTGAGGTTTACATTCTAGAATGCAACATTTGACACTGTGCCCTGCACCTGACTCATCTGTGATGCCTTTCGTGGGGGTACCGGTCAGTACATGTGAGTGGCCTCTATGTATGTGGGGACACCACCACCTGGAGCGGTCTGTACCTGTGTTATGGCCCACATGTCTGGTTCTGAGGTATATGGTGGTAGTGCTATTGTGTACTACAGAGCCTTCAGCAAGGTGTTCCTCACTGCACAGATGTCAGTACTCCCCATTGCTGGATCAACAGTGAACAGCTGTGATTATGGACGCTACACATCTAGCACTGGTTAGCATAAACATACAATGCAATTGTCCTCTAGGTGTCAGGGTGTTATCCTGTGTTTAGGACATTTGCCTTCAAATGGCACTATATGGGTGAATGTGACTTGTGTATTATCCCAACTCCCTTGAATCATGGATGCATGTGATATGTGTCAAAGGCTTGTCTACTGTCAGTTATGTCATCCCAGAATGACAGACACTGGACAGCCTCGTACTTACAGCAGGACATTGGCTCATTGTGTTGGTCAAGCAGTTGCCACTCCTAGCAAGGCTCATTGTGTTGGTCAAGCAGTTTTCACTCCTAGCAAGACATCACTGCGAGTAATGTTATTGTGTTTGGTATAGGATGGTACATCTAAGGTGACGGACAGCAGCAGACGTTGTGTAAAATACCGGTGTCAGATATATGTAGAGCAGTGTTCCTGCTAACAATGACAACTACTAACACCAGAGCCCATTACAATGTGTTCTTTACATCTAACTGTAATAACATGGCCACTGTGGCATTCCGTGTTTAGAATCAGAGTGCATCCCAGACAGCCCTGTGCTACTAAGTGCATGAGCATGCCCAGTATAACCTTGTGTAGATGGACACATAGTGCATTCCGAACAGCCCTGTGCGAGCATGCCCATTGACACCTTCTGTTGGTTATGTGCCTCTGTGTATGGGCATGGCCATTGTAACCCTGTATAGTGATTGTAGTCGTCCATTCCACCGATGGGCATACACCAGATCAGGATGGATTCCTACTTTAAACACACAGGTTCACAGGTATGTACATCTTAACTGCCAGCATCCCTGTTGATGTCTGCATTCCTAGAAGGTCATAATGACAGCCTTGAAATGTGTAGTCTGTGTAGCGCGACTCGTAACTATGTAGTATTGTAATAGTGATCTGTAGATAGGCAGGTGTTCCGTTCCCACCACTGGCATTTGTGTGTGTTTGTCCCCATCTGCCTGAGGACTGAATAATGCTTTTAAACTGCTCACACTCCATACAATTCCTATACCCACCTTTGGCAAGGCTGATGATGTCACCCATCTACAAATACACCTCTGGGAGTGGTGTGTCCCAGTAATCTCGGTAGCGCATTCTGTAACTGCGTAATGCTGTAGTGTAATAATGTAGTTAGGTCAGTGTTCTAATCCTAGACTTGCCAAGTGTGTGTATGTGTGTGTGTGTGTGTGTGTGTGTGTGTGTGTGTGTGTGTGTGTGTGTGTTTGTCCCCGTCTGCCTGAGGACTGAATAATGCTTTTAGACAGCTCACACTCCATACAATTCCTATACCCACCTTTGGCAAGGCGGATGATGTCACCCACCTACAAATACACCTCAGGGAGTGCTGTGTCCCAGTAATCTCGGTAGCGCATTCTGTAACTGCGTAATGCTGTAGTGTAATAAAGTAGTTAGGTTGGTGCTCTAATCCCAGACATGCCAAGTGTGTTTGTGTGTGTGTGTCTGCCTGCGTGAGACAAGTACAGTGCTTTGTAAAGTATGCACTCTGTACAAATCACATGACCACCTTTGTCATTCCTGCTAATGTCACCCACCTAGGTATAGACCTGTAAGCGTGCTGCAACCCACTATTCACCATAGCGCATGCCCTAAAAGCGTATTGCTACAGTGTGATACGGTAGGTAGAGGTTTGTATACAGGACACGACAAGTGTGTGTTTGTCTGTCAGAGCCTGTGTAGAGGGGGCTGTGAGTGTCTTACCATTGGACATGTTTGAAGAGCGGATTTTGTAGTTTTCCTATATGGTGTCTGTCTTATAGGTTCATAGGTTCATAGGTTCATACCAGGCTATCTGCCCTAGGGCATTTATAAGCCTAGCCAGAATGTGTTTGGCTTTCGCCACCCATTTTAAATTTATTTTGCTATGCCCTTTTTCGAGGTTAGTATACTGTGCCTCTGTCTAACAGTGACACAGAAGTGATACCCGGGGTAAACCTACGATCTCCCATCCACTCATCAAGATTCCTCTTGAAGAGAGTCAATGAGGGACTCTGCCTAACCTGGACTGGGATTTTATTCCAGAGTGAAGGGAGCCTCTGGGTTATGAATCTGTCCCTCCAGCATGTCCTATTTATTTCAGTGCTGAGGTTCAAGTCTCTTGAGCGTAGCTCGATGGGATTTGGATTTTCTGAGGTGCAGCATGTCCATTAATTCCGGGTTGGACATGGCTTTATCGTCAGGCACAGATCGCCTCTGAACAGGCGGTATGCCACTGAGTAGACCTGGAGTTTCTTTAACCGGGCAGCATATGGCATCTGTTTGAGCCCTTTGATCCTCTTGGTGAGGTACTTTTGGGGTCTTTCCAGTTGCTGCAGGTGTCTGGTAAGGTACATCCCAAAGGGCATTGTACTCAATTATGGGCCTGATGAGGGATGAGTAAAGAGGCAAGATGACCTCCCCTGATCTAGATGTGAATCCCTTCATGATTAGGTGGGCTATATAAAATGTTTTTCTAACCACTTTGGCCATGTGGGTGTCAAATGAGAGATTGCTATCAACTTGGGTCCCCAGGTCCCTAATTACTTCTTCTGTACTTAATGGATTTCCACCTATGTGGTAATTTGTGGGCACTTTGTTTTTGCCAAAGGGGATGACTATACACTTTTTGGCATTTAGCTTGAGGCCATGGCTCTGGCACCAGTTGTCTGTTTCTATGAGGCCCTTTTGGAGGATGCTTGTGTCGGCTGGAGAGTCGATTATGGCGCCCAGTTTGCAGTCATCTGCAAACTTGGTCAGCCACAGTCCTTCTGTGTTGGCCTGTACCTCCGAGAAATATATACCGAACAAGAGAGGTCCCAGGACAGAGCCTTGTGGGACACCACTTGTAACTGGTTTGGAGTCTGACATGGCTCCAGCAATTCTAACCATGTGGGTTCTGTCCTTGAGCCAGTTTGCAATCCATCTAGTGACATAGGGGTTTATATTTAAGCTGGTGAGCTTATCTATAATGCCCGAGTGGGGTATTGTATCGAAGGCTTTTGCGAGGTCCAGGTAGGCTGTGTGGACCACCTTCCCCTCGTCAATGGCCTTGGTGACTGTTTCAAAGAAATGAACCAGGTTTAAGAGGCAGGATCTGCCCTTAACAAAGCTGAACTGGGTCGGATCCAGTGTTTGTAGGTCCCCAATATCTTTATTTATGAGGTCCATGATGATCCTTTCCATAGCTTTGCAGACCAAGCTAGTCAGGCTTATGGGGTGATAGTTTCCAGGATCCGTTGAGGCACCACCTTTATAGAGAGGGACCACTGTTGCTGTACGCCACTCTTTGGGCACATATCCTGTAGCAAGGCTGAGATTGAACAGTAGTTTTATGTTTGGGTTTAGCTCTTCTTGGAGTTCATGTAGGACGCAGCCCGGGACACCATCTGGTCCCATTGATGCTGTGTTTTTTGCTTTGGAGAGGGCGGCTCTTACCTGAGTATCTGAGATGTCAGGGGGGCAGCACTCTGCTGGGATAGATATTTGCCCTTTTGGTGGGGAGAAGTTTGCTGAACCTGTCAGCTAGGATGTTGGCAATGTCTGTGGGTTTGGTGTATTTTTGTCATTTTGGACTAATTCTGAGCATATCTGGGAATTACCACCCAGGTTCCTAACATAACTAAAGAAAGCCTTGTGATTATCCTTAGTGTCCTGTGCAATTTTTCTCTCGAAGCTGGCCTTAGACAATTTTATGTGTGCCCGTAATTTTTGCTAATACTGATCAGTGATGCCTTCCTTTTTGGGATTTTGCTTTATCATTTAGTAGCTTCCTCCTTCTATTGTATAGTTTGTTTATGGCTGGGGTCCACCAGACAGGACGTCTGCCTTTGGAGGATTGGGTCTTGGTTTTATTTGGGATAGCATGATCCATGCATTCCTGAAGGTGTTCATAGAATGCGTTTATAAAGGATTCTGTGGTCTGGGCCATATTTTCCACAGGCCCCGGGGCTTTGAAGGATTCCACCTCAGTTTTGAGGAGTGTAAAATTTGCTTTAGAGAAGTTTTTCACTGTGGTTTTCTGGGCAGGGGGTGGGGACGGGATGTGAATATCCAGTGAGATTAGTTTATGGTCTGATCTTACCAGTGAGGGATACACTTCTGGTCTGGAGCATAGAGTCCCCATGTTGGTGATGATCAGGTCCAGTATGTTTTCCCCTCTTGTGGGAGTGGTAACAAGTTGTTCCATAGCATTTGAGTTTAAAAATTCTAGGAACCTTTGGGCTAGGGTGTTGGAGCTAGAGTAATGCTCCCAGTCTATGTTTGGGTAGTTGAAGTCGCCCAATATAATGGTGTTTGGAGAGACCTTCATATTTTCCAGTGTTCTCAGGAAAGCCGAGTGGGGTTCCTGGGTTTGGGATGGTGGTCTGTAGCAGGCTATAAACTGGAAGGCAGTTTTACCCACTGTTAGTTGCACATGGATAGTCTCTGATGCTTCGTGCTTTGCCACCAACCTGGAGGTGTGGGTATCTTTGATGAATATCGATACTCCCCCTCCTTTTGTGGTTCGGTCCAAGTTTTGGGGCCGAAAAGCATGGTATGAGGTATAACCTGGTAGTGCTGGGGTGCTCTCGGGAGCCCTGAACCAGGTTTCTGTTACTGCACAGATATCGATGTTCTCCATGCTAAGGAGAGTTTTGAGTGCATCTTGAGGTTTAGACTTCTGGCGTTGAGTAGCATTACTCTTAGTTTCTTATCCCTTGTGATACCTATGGAGGTGGGTTTGTCTTTTGAGCCTTGCCTAAAAAGGCACTATGGGGTAGCAAGAGCCTTTGCCAATATCCAAAAGCCCAGGGGTGACAGGTGCAAGCCGTCCCTAGCGAAGCATCGTGGCTTGTCGAGCATATCATCCCAAGCTGACAGGCATTGGATCCCCTTTGAATGACACCAGTACTTAAGCCAATTGTTGAAATTGATCATCTTGTCTTCATACTGTGGCATAATTCTTGGTGAGGGTAAGATGCTACTCAAGGTCAGGGTCATACCGGCCTGGGCTACATGCTCAGAGAGCTCCTTTATGTCTCTTTTCATGTAGTCCAGGGAGGTACGTCTCAGGTCATTCACACCAGCATGGACAATGACTGAGTCATATTTGTACTTGCCTTGGAGTGACCTGAGTGCTTGTCTTATGTGGCGGATCCTAGCGCCTGACAGGCTGCTCACCGTGACCCTCTCCATGTTCAGCCTGTTGAGCGGGACGTCAGTGTGCCTGACGATAGTCACCTATTACAAGTGTATCAGGTGTGTTGTTTAGTCTTAAGGGCTGTGACTGTTTGGCACACTGGCTTTGTGAGATATGTGTTGCACGTGTTTTGTTTTGGGGTAGCGGCTGCTTGGGTGTCTGCTTTGGAGGTCTCTGCTGCTTCGGCAGATCTTTATTTAGAGCCTCCGAGTATGTTTTTGTGTGATTATGTGTTTGGTTTGCTGTCGTGGTAGGTCTATGTGAGACTGGAATTGTAGTGGGTGTGGTTTCCTTCTCCTCCTGACTGGTTATGCCAGTACTGAGTTGAGAGAGCTTAGCCTCCAGTTTGGCTATATGGTTGCATCTCTCACATGTGTTGGAATTTGTTGGGAGGAGGAGAGGGTTGTCTGTGTACATGAGGCAGTTGTAACATTGCCTCAAGATTCCCAGATTCACCAGCTGGACTGGAGAGGAGATTGACAACTGACCTTTGGACATGCTAGAATAATATTGGGAATTCCTTAATTGAAAACCAGGGCCAGTGGGGAGTGAGGGTGTAGTGCTTTTAATTTTTAGTGCTGACATATAATTGCTTTAGTGAGCAAGTGCCAGGTAACTTAAGTGCAATGTGTTACAGGTAACTTAAATGCAAAAACGACAAACAGTAACTTTCTTTCAAGTGAAACAAGGAAATAAGTACAGTAAGCAATGCAGATATCACTAGTGATCCACAGAAGTGCTGAGAAGCCGCGTATTAGGTGGAATTAACATTCCAGGGAAATAACAAGCAAACAAACAATAAGCATATAAACAAAGCTAGATTCAGCAGGCCTGGATTTAGTCTATGCTACAGCAAACAAGGTGTACCAATTTCACTAAGATACAATTCAAATATTCAGGCACTATAAACCTTTAACCAGAACTTCCCAGCTCAGAAGGGCAGAGTCCAGCCTCTTCTCCCACAAGAGTGCAGACCACAAACCTTCTTAATGTAAAATAACTGGCCTGAAGCCCAAGTGCTTAAACCAGAACTAATATACTTTAAGAATAACAGACACTGGGCTCTCAATCAGCAGTTCCCAGCTTAGAAGGATTAAAGCTACCTGTCCTGCCACCACAGTGCATGCCACAAACCTTCCTATTGTAAAACAACTGGTCTGAAGCCCAAGTGCTTAATCCAAAAGACTTAGAATGACAGCTAAACTTTAATCAAGTTACTACCAAGCAGTAATAAATACAATTGAATACTTTAGAGAATGCCTGGATTAGTGCTCAAGTTACACAAAAAAACTAGATCCAGCAGGCCCAAATCCAGTCTATGCCACAGCAAACAAGGCGCACCAACTTTAGTAAGAAGCAGTTCAGATATGCATGCACTATAAGCCTTCAATCAGAAATTCCCAGCTCAGAAGGGCAGAGTCCAGCCTCTCCTCCCACAAGAGTGCAGACCACAAACCCTCTTAATGTAAAATAACTGGCCTGAAAGCCCAAGTGCTTAAACCAGAATTAATACACTTTTAGAATAACAGACACTGAGCCCTCATTCAGCAGTTCCCAACCTAGAAGGATGTAAGCTACCTGTTCTGCCACTACAGTGCAGACCACAAACCCTCTCAGTGCAAAACAACTGGTCCGAAGCCCAAGTGTTTAAACCAGAAGGCTTAGAATGAGTTACACCAAGCAGTAATAAATACAATTGAGTACTTTTAAGATGATGCAAAAGTAACAAAAAAAAGTAGGTAGAAACACAAGTACAGTAAAAGCAGATGAATTTTTTTTTTTTTCTGAACAAGTGCTGGAGATCAAAGAAACAGATTTGAGTGCTGAAACTAGAAAACTGGCTAGTTATAGGAAAAAAACTAAGCTAGAAGGCTTCCCTCCAACACAGAAGGGCTTGGGGGCTCAGAAGCCTACAAATAGTCTATACCACTTAACAGGAAAGGCAGGAAACAAGCTTAATTTTTTTTTTCTGTTACCCAGATGCTCTCTTTGTACACAGTAGGAGTGCCTGAAATCAGAATATGATCTCACTGCACTCAGTTGAGTGAGCAAATGAGATGGGCCCAGAAGGAGTATCCAAACACAAATTTACAAGAGGGGCAGGCAGCTGCAAGGCCACTAAGATTAACACCAAAACAAAAACAGGGAGGGTGGGTGGGACTAACTGAAGAGCAGAGTGAAAACTTCCAGTTCAGCTAATATTCCTTCCACACAGTCAAAATCAATTTAAATACTGTATTTTTTGAAAAAAAAGAACAGATAAAGGTACTTAAATTCTCTTATACGTCCAGTTGAATATAGCAAGTTCTTAGCTGACCAAAGCTGAGGTTTTTAAGCAGAAAATATTTCACACTGTACCACTTAAATAGGCAAGGACAGGAAATCAAAGAATGTGACTACCCCCACACCTGTAATTACTAGCAAATAACAAAATTCAGCAAACACTGACTAACTTCCTGTTCAGCTAATATTCCTTCCACACTGAAGAGCAGAGTGAAAACTTCCAGTTCAGCTAATATTCCTTCCACACAGTTAAAATCAATTTAAATACTGTATTTTTTTGAAAAAGAACAGATAAAGGTACTTAAATTCTCTTATACGTCCAGTTGAATATAGCAAGTTCTTAGCCGGCCAAAGCTGAGGTTTTTAAGCAGAAAATATTTCACACTGTACCACTTAAATAGGCAAGGACAGAAAATCAAAGAATGTGACTACCCCCACACCTGTAATTACTAGCAAATAACAAAATCCAGCAAACACTGACTAACTTCCAGTTCAGCTAATATTCCTTCCACACTGAAGAGCAGAGTGAAAACTTCCAGTTCAGCTAATATTGGCCACCTCACGAGGAGTACAGCTGTCAGTCAGTCACAGGACTGTGTTGGCAAGCGATACCCCTACATCTGGCAAAAGGCCTGGTGAACAAAGTATGCAACCCTACTAGTACCCGGTATATGTCCCGCACCCATGTGCCATGCACAAACAAACTTGCCTAGGATATCCCGCTATGTTGCTAGTACCATGCACATTGATGACAGATAGTAGGCATGGAGTGAATGCAGTGGCCTGCAGAGTACATGGCACCCTGTACAGCAGTACAATAGGCACATATATGCGGACATTGTGCCTTCACTATGTTCCACACTGGATGCCTGCAACATATGTGGTGCTATCAAATGTGATCCACAGAGGCCATGCAATGCTGTACACATGTGCCCTGTATGGATCCATGCTACTGACACCATGGAATACCTGCATCATACTATCAATGCAGGTGCAGGGTCAACCTGCTCACTATAAGCAGGTTTTGCCACACCAGGCCAGTATTGGCATATCGGGGGATAACAGGCTGTGTACACAACATGTGCCTGCCAAACCAGGTACACCTGTACATGTCACTGTACAGTATTGTGGGAATTGCACATCACAGGTGATGTCCGTGTGAAGGACTATCAAACACAGACATGGCATGCATTGCAAAGCTATGGCCATACACATTGGTAACCAGGATGTCAGGGTACATCATGCAGTACCCATCTGTGTTGGACGCTGCAGACACTACACCCCTGCACTGCACACCATTGTCGGGTGACGCGATGCCAAGGATTACCCCTCACCCAGCCTTGTACAGCCATCTTGCACAGCCAACCACTACACACCCATGAAGCAATGCATACATGCATGCCAGTACTGGCACCTTGTGTCTGCATGTGGGTTATGATGCTCCCAACCACAGTCACTCCCAGTATAACCCCCATTGGCATACCAACAAATGTCAAACACTTTCATGTCCTAGCCCATAGAACCTCCAGATATTCCCTGTGGTGCATGTAGTCCTGTGCATTACTGCAGTGTGGAAAACTAAGTAGTTAGGTTGTGTATTTATGGCCCTGGCAAAGAGTGTCAATGCGTGTCCATTAGAGAGTGTGGTTATGGTGACAATGGCATCCGTTCACGTGGACAGCCATGTGTGCCACACCTAATGTATGTCTACTATATCTCTGTTGCAGATGTCACTCAACAACACACATATATGTTCTTACAGCACAGCAATATGTCGCCTTTGTGGCACATGTAGTAATGTCATGCACATGTAATAGTAATGAGTAGTCAGTCAGGGGTTTGACCCATGTACTGTTAGGTATGTGGCAGACGATACTTAGGGTTAAGTCTCCAAGCCCTTCCCTGGTGTACTTTGCCTGTCCCACCCACACACTCTCTGGTGGATGTGAAGGAGTACACCTACTCAGCAGCAGCATGTGTATTGTAAGTGATGCACATGGTCAGGTGATGGCCTCTGCACCTATTGCAGTCCTCCTCTAGCTGATTGCATGTGGGACAGCTGTGATGGTGTTCCCATAGCCATCTGCATGATAAACACAGTACAATATCTAGGGAAAACATGTTGGTATTTGGCCATGACAGTCGCTGCGAGTGGTACCTAGATGTGGTGTTCTGACACAGCATCACAGATGATATCTGGATGTACCTCAAACATTATACACAGTGGGAAATAGACTAAAGACAGGAGGGTGATATGCCACACATCATTACAGCATGTAAGTGTAGCTATGCTGCATTGAGACTACTGCCTGTTTAACATGTGTGTGGTAATGGCTATTCTGCATGTTTTAATACAGACATGACAGTACTCTGTTCATGAGGGACCCCCATCTGTAGGGCCATCTGTGAACTGGTCAGTGTGCGCAACCATTTGTTTCCTGTGTTACACACTGAACACACATCTGTGCACTGCAGAAGCATAGTGTGAGGATTGTAGACAGTACATGATGATAGGGATGTGTTACTGCCATCACATCCCTGACTGGACATGTATCACATTAAACAGTGGTATGACAGACACTGTCTGGGGTTTCCAGTGACAAGCCAATAATGGGCAACTGTTCATAGCTGCGGTCATATGTCTACTACACATTGTACAGATGGCATGCAATATATATGCATGTGTTGTGCTCCCTCTGCAAATGTATACCATCTGTTGTGTTAGGTTGATGGTGATATCTATGCGTACTGTTGTAGGTAATCCTGTATGCTGGTGCCTATCACTAAGCCATATGTGGGTTTAAAGAGCAACACCATAGGCTGAATGGATTGGGAGGTCCCAGCAGAACTTCCTGTCCCACTTCAGCTGACCATGGCACCAGACACTGGCACATCTGGGGCCCAGGCTTGGACGTCAGCCTCTGTTGGCTCTACAGCACCTTCTGGTGATACCTCCACTGAGTTTGGAGCATGTCCCCCCTGGGAGTAGGGCCAGACAGGTACATGTCTGCTGTTGTGCGGTCCTAGACGTGCTGTGTTGGGGGCTCACTAAGGGGTTCTGAAGCCAGATACGCAAGTTCAAGGGAGGAGTCACATTTACAGGGTGATGCTGCCTCTCCTGGACAGCTCCCAGCACTGCCTCCTTTGCAACTGTTTAGGTGCAGTGGTGGCTGCCCATGGCTGGGGACCTCCATCCCACTGTTCCCATTGCCTTATGAATGCCGAACACCCATCCCTGTCTGGGGTGTATCCCCCAAATGTGTCATATACCAACCCTATATGCTGTCATGTCAGTGATCCTACCCTACCTATCCTCCACAGCCATACCTACACTCCTTCCCCTACATCTGACCCTCACCTATGGAAACATAAGGCCAATCGGCTCCTAGGACATCTGCCCTATACGTAGCTGTCCATTTCACACACGTGCCCACTGGACACATGTAACCCTTGTAATATGCATCACAACATACTCCTGTTATCCTCACCCCTGTCCCTCAGGCACATGATCCTGGTATGCACATCACTCATAAATGGTCCAGTTAAACGTGATGAGGATGACCCCATTGTACACACAACACTACCAGTCCCTCTATGGTTACCCCATTTACCGTTATCATGATGATGATGTTGCACACAGTACCTTGCAAGAGTACTGTTCACACATAATGATTGAACAGGTACTGTTGTGTTAATGTAAATTACATGCACAGAGTGATGTATATGGCCAATGTACAACTATGTGCATGTATGACTGACACGTCTGTCTGAGGAAGTCTTGAGATCACATAGAACAACACCAGCCATAAACAAATTTTACATCAGGAGGAGGAAGCTACTACATGACAGAGCAAAATCCCTAAAAGGGAAGGCGTCTCTGATCAGTACTAGCAAAAAACTACGATCACTCATAAAATCATCCAAGGCCAACTTTGAGAGAAAAATCGCAAAAGACACAAAAGGCAATCACAAGGCCTTCTTTAGCTATGTTAGAAACCTGGGTGGAAACTCCCAGATATGCTCAGAGTTAGTCCAAAATGACACAAAATACACCGAACCCACTGACATTGCCAACATTCTGGCAGACAGGTTCAGTGCAAATTTCTCCTCCCCCCCAAAAGGAGAAATAACTATCCCAGCAGAGTGTAGCCTCCCTAACATCTCAGATGCCCAGGTGAGAGCCGCCCTCTCTAAAGCTAAAACACAGCATCAATGGGACTGGATGGTGTCCCGGCTGTGTGCTACATGAACTCCAAGAGGAACTAAACCCACACATAAGGCTGCTGTTTAATCTTAGCCTTACTACAGGATACGTACCCAAAGAGTGGCGTACGGCAACAGTGGTCCCACTTCACAAAGGCGGTGCTTCTACGGACCCTGAAAATTACCGCCCCATAAGCTTGACAAGCCTGGTCTGCAAAGCTATGGAGAGGATCATTATGGAACTCATAAACAAAGACATTGGGGACCTACAGACATTGGATCCTACCCAATTTGGCTTTGTCAAGGGCAGATCCTGCCTTTGAACTTGGTCGACTTTTTGAAACAGTCACTAAGGCCATTGATGAGGGTAAGGCAGTTCACACAGCCTACCTTGACCTTGCAAAAGCCTTTGACACAATACCCCACTCGGGCATCATAGACAAACTCACCAGCTTAAATGTAAACCCATATGTCACAAGATGGGTTGCAAACTGGCTCAAGGACAGAACCCACAGGGTCAGAGTTGCTGGAGCTATGTCAGACTCTAAGCCAGTCACAAGCGGTGTCCCACAGGGCTCAGTCCTGGGACCCCTCTTGTTCGGCATTTATTTTTCCAAGGTACAGGCAAACATAGGAGGATTGTGGCTGACAAAGTTCGCAGATGACTGCAAACTGGGTGCCATAATTGATACTCCAGCGGACACAAACATCCTTCAGAGAGGCCTCATAGAAACGGATAATTGGTGCCAGAGCCATGGCCTTAAGCTGAACGCCAAAAAATGTATAGTCATACCCTTTGGGAAAAACAAGGTAGAAAAAACTGAGAACGCAACTCAGACACACTGATGAATGGTGAAAATCTTCTTCTTTATTGCATTCTGGTACCTCGGCCTTCGCCTTCTCAAGGAATACATTTAACTTATGTTTCACCACACCTTTTATATCTTTAACTTAATGTATTAACTTCAATCAAACACTCCATTAAACAATTAAACAATCAACCAACCCATTTCTTTTCTTTTTCAGACTAGGAATCTTGAACCTTGCAAGAAAGTAATAAAACTATGAATAGCATAGAGACTCATGAAAGAAATATGTCAAAATACATGAAATACATAACTCCCCCACAGCAGTGTATGAAACTTCAAACCCAGTTTGTGAATAAACACTCTACCGTGAAAAACATGATTTATTCTATCTCCTTTGCTATGTTATAATGAATGACATTAATTTCATTTATGCTGTATGCACCTCATGTCACTTATAAACAAACAACTATGCTAAACATGATATTCTCTTTTCTTTTAGTTGTGTCCCTTGCTAAATATGTAATGAATAACATTGATCACATCTGTACAATATACCCCCCTACACAAAATTTTCTCAAATAGTTTTTTTTCAAAAAATAATATTTCAAATGCATGATTGCATACTACATTATGTACAAATTGACTTGACCTTGCCGTATATAATTACAAAAATACAAAAATACAAAAATATATAACTTTTATGAATATCTATATGTTATTCAAAATATACTTATGTATTTGCTTTAATAAATAATGAACTGTCTTACATAACCATTGTTCTAACCTTTGCAAAGTTCACATATCCAAATTCATGCCATTAGGAGTGAGAGTTTTATAATTCAAGATGAACTTGGACTCCATTTCTAATAATCTCTTATTAAATCCAGTATCACCTTCTATGTTAACTGGCCTTCCTAAAACACAAAATATAAATCCATCCACTGTCCCCTTGTGAAAATCTATGAAATGTTTGGCCACTGGGCTGTCCTGCCTACTGTGCCTAATATCCCCTAGATGCTCCATTATTCTTGACTTAACTTTTCTGGAAGTTTGCCCCACATACCATTTGTGACACCCGCAACCAATAATATATACTACTCCTACCGAATTACAGTCATAATATTCCAAAGCCTTGTATCTCTTATTGTTGATCTTTGTGCCATCTAAGTTCTTCACTTTGCTGCAAACCTTACATTTGCCACATCTATATGTCCCTACCTTTGATGTACTGATATTATTCCTTGAAAAATGCCTAATGTTCAGAATCTCCTTTAAATTGGGATATCTGCCGTAAGAGAAAAAAAACAAGGTACCGACAAATTACCACATAGGCGGTAATCCATTAAGTACGGAAGAGGTAATCAGGGACCTAGGGACCCAGGTTGACAGTAACCTCTCATTTGACACTCACATTGCCAAAGTAGTTAGGAAGACCTTCTATATTGCCCACCTTATCATGAAGGGTTTCACATCTAGATCAAGAGAGGTCATTGTGCCCCTGTACTCTTCTCTTATCAGGCCAATGATTGAGTACAATGCCCCATTTGGGATGTATCTCACCCGACACCTGCAGCAGTTGGAAAGACCCCAAAAGTTCCTCACCAAGAGGATAAAGAGTCTTAAACATATGTCATATGCCCGACTGAAAAAACTCCAGCTCTATTCAGTCGCATACCGCCTACTCAGAGGTGATCTGTGCCTGACGTACAAGGTCATGTCCAATCCTGAATTAATGGACATGCTCCACCTCAGAAAATCCAAATCCATCAGAGCCATGAGAACAAGTGACTTAAACCTCAACACAGAAATAAATAGGACGTGCTGGAGGGACAGATTCATAACCCAGAGGCTCCCTACACTCTGGAACAGAATCCCAGTCCATGTTAGGCAGAGCCCCTCACTGACTCTATTCAAGAGAAATCTCGACAAATGGATGGGAGATCGTAGGTTTACCCCGGGGGGTCATCTCTGTGTCACTACTAGACAGAGGCATAGTAAACTAAACCCTAAAAGGGCGTAGTATTCTCATCCTAAGGGGTGGTGTAAGCCACATACACTCTGGCTAGGCTTATAAATGCCTTAGGGCAGATAGCCTAGTACGAACCTATGAACCTATGAACCTATAATACAGGCACCGCTGGTGTTTCCCGTTTCATTCGTTTGTAATGCTTTGTTGCCACATTGTATGTTCCTGATATATCTCTATATATGTATGTACCTATATGCTGGACATAAACACTCACATATACATCTACATGATGGGATACATTCCTATACTGTTCAATGACTGCGCTGTATATGTTTGTGGTACTGTTCGTTGCCTCTATATCTGCCATGGCGTATTGGTAATTTACATTAACTGTGTGTGCAGGGTCCTGGTTCCGAGCCTTGCAAAGGCAGAACAAGGCCTATGGATATGGAGGGAGTAAGGCACATTAAAGCAGATGGGAGCGGGTGTACATGGGTTTGCGCAGTGTTAAGCACTGCTGACCTCTGGTTACAGCTTCTTACACTCGGTTATCCTCTACATTGCTTTACCAGTGCAATATTCGCATACTGGTAGCCAAACAGGTTTACACCCACTCGCTCCTGCACTTGCAAATGCACAGACATTGGTGCTTGCATCTGACACTCACACCCCTGGGAGGGATCGAGGACCACAATATTACCTTTTGATGCCTATTACATCGGACTACATGACTACAGTATCGGGAATGGCTGTCCATTAGGTGACGGCATGGCGTTCGACTGTACAGAATCAGCGGCATGTCCAGTGAATTAATCATATTTGTGTGTTTCTCATACAACCTGCTCCCATTTGGCTGATACATGGGAACCAAGACTCTTCAATACAGACAAGTAATTGGGTTTTGGGAGCCACATCTGTCAGCCGAGTCATGCTACTGCATACCTATTATAGGTTTGCCACCTTTTCAATTGGCCAAGGTGGGACTTTAGGGTTAACACCTGTCCCACTTTGTGAGGGACAGTCCCTTTCTAGGCAGTTGTGTCCTGCGAAAATAATCAAGACATAGCAAATGTCCTGAGATTACTGGACAAAATTATATCCTATGTTTCTTTAATAGTTGCATAAAACAGTTATTTTATATATGAACCCTCTATATGTTATGTGAAGTAGCATAAGCAATTCAAATGTTACTAGAATAAGCTTTTATTTGTGCAAATAAGTAAAATTCTTTACTATGCATGGCTGTAGGTATGTTTTGTCCTGGAAAATCTGACATTTCTACAGACCATGTCCCCCTTTGGGCATTTGAAAAGGTGGCAACCCTATAGGACCTTTATGTAGAGGTGTCAGATTTTTCAGGGCA
Organism: Protopterus annectens; assembly: GCF_019279795.1. Taxonomy (NCBI): domain Eukaryota; kingdom Metazoa; phylum Chordata; order Ceratodontiformes; family Protopteridae; genus Protopterus; species Protopterus annectens. The sequence continues at coordinate 1,009,295,457 of NC_056727.1, read as the reverse complement.
AAACATACCCACAGCCAGTACAAAGGAGAATACTTCACTGTTTTGCCTAAATAAAAGGTTATTCTTGTAGCATTATAGTTGCTTATACTGTTTCTTATAACATTTAAGTGTTTCAGTAAACCAAAAAGGTGTGTAAAAGAGTGGCAAAAACCACTAATAACATCCAATGAACCACTCCTTGAGCCAAAAACCTACGACCACCATATAACAAACACCTTTATTCAGGCCACATAAAATGATCCACTGTACACAAAACGAGTCAGCAATCCAACAATCCAAAATGGTAAAATAATCCACAGGATAGGTGAAGCGCTTTCGTCGATAGACTTCATCAGAACAATTAATAGTAGGTACTAACACCATTTTTATATGTACCTAGTACCATCAATTGAAAAGAACCAATTAAAAATTAAAGTGACAGTGTGTTTTTAACCTTAAAAACTTAAACTCCCCAAACAAAACTATTTATCTTATAAAACATTCATTCAATTATACAAATCTTTTTAATAAAAAAAATCTTTCTAATAAAAAATGTATTATTCTGAAAAATGAAGTTTTTTAAAAAAATGAAGTTTTTTTTTTAAAAAAACTGAGGTTGTCAAGGTTGAATGAAAAGTTAAAACCAGTATCAAAACTGTGTTGCTAGATATCTCAATTCAGGTTTTAAGCTGATGTGTTCGTTTAAACCTGGGGGAACTGTTGCATTTAACCTCAACTGCCATCTAACCTCAGCCCGAAGTAACTGATTTCCCCAGTCACCCCCCCCCTAAAGTTCTTACCTACAATTTCCAAAATACCAAATCTAAAAAAATGGTCAGCATGGCTAACTTTAGTGTGTTTATATAGGGCGTTGTTGTCACCCTTTTTCAAAATACTATACATATGCTCGTATATTCTCCTACTCAAACGCCTTTCTGTTTTTCCAACATAAAAGTGACCACAGATCTGACAAACAGCTAAATATATTAAGCCCTGAGAGGTACATGTACCTGCCACAAAGTTGACTATTATTTGGTTAGGTCCAAGTGAAACAGAGGGAGTGTCAATGATAAATTTACAATAATCACAGGCCCCACATTTGTGAGTACCTCTTCTAAGACTTCTTTTATCAGATGTTGGATTTTCTAAAAGGTTCTTTAGGTTCCTATTCACCCGATATGTAAATTGAGGGCTATCACCAATATTTTTAAGCAACTCCGTATTCCCTTTAAACATCGTCCAGTTGTTTTTTAATTATATTTTTAACACATTGTGATGTCTCACCATAGGTTAATACCATGGTTTGTGTAAAATCTATATCTACACGTATATCTTGACTAACCTTCTCCTCATCTTCACCTAATAGTGGTTTAAATCTAGTACCCCATTCGAAACACACCTGGTCCTTTATGTTGTTAATAAAACTCAATGGGTAACCTCGAGCCCCAAACATGTTGACCAATTTTTCCACCTCTAGTTTGAATAGATCAAAATTTGAACACATACGGGCAACTCGCACCATTTGCCCTTTTACTATGTTCCTCTTCACAAATATGGGGTGGCTACTTGAAAATTCCAAATAGTCATTGGAAAATGTTGGTTTTCGATATACACATGAAGTGAAACTGTTAGTACTCTCTTCTTTCATTAGTTTCACATCTAAATAATTGATGGAAGAATTTCCACTGTCACCAGTGAATTTAAAATAATCACAAATTCCATTCAAATAATCCAAGAATGTATCATGTAAGTCACCACCCTTCCACAAAATAAAAACATCATCCAAAAATCTGAGGTAAATTGACCAATTTCCATTGTAAGGTGACCCAAAATGTACTCTTTCCCATTTAAACATAACAAGGTTGGCAAACAGTGGGGCACAACTGTTTCCCATGGCTACACCCTTGTTTGTCGGAAAACTCACCACCAAAACAAAAAAAGTTGTTTTTAAGAATCACTTCCATCAATTCCAGAATGAAGTTGATCACACTGTGACTCAAACTAGTGTTTTCCACCAAAACATCATAAAAGAACTCAAGCCCCTTGTCATGTGGTATTGAGGTAAAAAGGTCAACCACATCTATGGTGGAAAAACAAACATTTTTGTCGTAGTACTGTCCCTTAATCCTCCTGAGAAAATCCCATGAGTCAATTAAAATATGGTCAATAGGTACCAATGCCTCTCTGACCATACGGTCAATAAATACTCCTAATGGGTAGGTAATACTGTTCGGGCCAGAAATTATGAGCCTGTAAGGGGGGTCATAAACATCCTTATGTGTTTTAGGAATACCAAAGGCTATGGGGATAGTAGGATGTTCAACATTCAAAAAATTGAATATCTCCTCATTAATTGCACCTTGGTAAAGTGAATCCTCCAACAGCAATCTAATCTTTCTGTAAGAAATGTTAATTCCGTTCCTAGAAACACATTAATATTTTGTTTCATCTTGCAACATGCTAAAGATTCTATTGTTATAATCCTCTGTGTTTGCTATTACCATGCCCCCTTAAGTGTTTCAGATACAAAATAATTGTTTTATGCAACTGCTACAGACAATATAGGAAATCTTTGTCCTAAATCACAGGACATTTGCCATAATTACAATTATTTTGCAGGACACAACTGCCCAAAGGGGAGTGTCCCTCGCAAAGGTGGACAGGTGGTAACTCCAACCCTATTATTCTATCATCATTCTAAGGTAGTCAGTGGAATATGCACTTTCTCTCACTAGCAGACCTTTCATACTAATGGGGAAGAATGAACACTGAATCAGGGACACTGCATAACAACCTCAGGGAGACATTTAGAAGTTTGGTGCTATTAACCTGACACATTGACAGACCCAGAGCATATATATTCATACACATTGTCTGAGGTACATGCTGTTTATGACTCTTACATGTTGTCATTATGTACGTGTATTCCGCCACCTTTTCTCCTAATATCACTAGTTCTAGGGGGGTTTAATTTGGACAGAGTTAGATTCTGATTCATAATCACGGATGTCCCTGGTAATCGGGAACAGTTCAATGATATTGTCCTTATGTGCTCCCCCAATGGTTTGCGGAATATCCAGTGGATGTGCTCTTAAGGTTTGGGAGGTATGGGCATCTGCTATACCCACATCGGAATATTACTTACATCCACGAGGCAGTCCTAATATGGCTCTGCCAGCCAACACCTGCACCACTAGGCCCATAATCACATACCCATAGTTCCCCTACCTGCCACTCCTCTACAGCACTCATCCTTACTGTGGGCGCAGGTGGGGTATAAACACATCCCTACACACTGCCCACTCTCCCTGTGTTGGGACATATGTCATACATTGTGTCAACCCATGTGTTATCAGGCTTGCACAACCTACTGGCCCGTGTACATCTACAGCCTGGTCGCATCAATCATTACAGGTCCTGGCTTCAATCACTAAATTTTTGGTGTCCCACAAGGGACATTGCTGTCCATGTTTCAAGTGTAGACCTTGCAGATCTCTCCCACTGATAGTTTCCTGCAGGTGGTCTGGGAAGCAGTGGTGTATTTACCTTTATTGCGTGTCTGTATGTCTCACCGGCCTAGCTGGGGGGTGGGGGTTAGACGTTTGTTTATTGGACCTCCCACCAACATATGCCCAGACTGAACATATGTTACTTGTAACTGCTGTATCATATCCTAGGTATATACAAGTGTATATTTACTGTAACATATATATATATATATATATATATATATATATATATATATATATATATGCATACATGTATATTCATATCTTGCTGTCTATGCATATATATATATATATATATATATATATATATATCTATCTATATATATATATATATATATATATATATATATATATATATATATATATATATATATATAAAATCTAACAACATATGGGTCTATGGTTGTCTGCATATGTATAGATTCATATGTGGGTATGTATCTGTATTCTTTCTCTGTATGTATACATTTGTACTACGGTGAGGGAGAAGCATATCTCTATCGCTCTAAGGGTACATAATCATACACATAGCTCTACTTATATATGTCTACATCTGGTTATTCCGTTCCATGCCATATAGATTACACTTTGCTTTAGTGGGTCTCGTAGTGGGCGTGACTGCTCATTGGGCGACGCCTCTGCCCAATGAACATATTCGCTTGCATCCCAATGGCTGTCCATATCGGCCAACATCAGCCAACACCTGCACACCTAGACCCATAAGTAGCTAGCCATAATTCCCTCACCCTCGCCTTCTCAACAGCACCCATCCTTACTCTGGGACCTGGTGGGTTCTGGACACACCACTACATGCTGCCCACTCTCCATTTCATGGGACCCATTTCATACAATTGTCTCTGCCCATGGGTAATCTGGGTTACCCATGTTTGTATTCCAAGTCTGTATACATCGCGAACATACTGGATGATCTATCGCATTCCTATGGTTTGGCCTATTTTTGGGGTATCCCACAAGGGATGTTCCAGTATGTGTGTGTATCCTGCCTGTGGTCTGGGGAGCAGTGGACACTTTACATTGGTTGCATGTATGGTTCCCTTGTCCAGCTGTAGGGGGGTGGAAGGGCCTGCTGCATGTGTCATGTGTCTTGCCTGGCCTCCTCACTTCCATTGCCATAGCCTGTGAACAAATGTCATTCCTGTATGCTTTTTCCTATCATAGCTGTATATCTGTATATATCTACGCACACACACATAAATATATATATATATATATATATATATATATATACATATATATATATATATATATATATATATATATATATATGTATTTTTATATCTGCATATGTGTGTGTGTGTGTGTGTGTGTGTGTGTGTGTGTGTGTGTGTGTGTGTGTGTGTGTGTGTGTATATATATATATATATATATATATACGTATATGTATGTCTGCAGCCATATATATACGTGTGTATATATATATATATATATATATATATATATATATATATATATATATATATGAATATATAGTGTGTCTGTAAACCACTACATTCCCTGCTCATACGCACTTACACATGCGTAATGTTGTTTTTATATGCTTCACCAGTATACTAGTGCCTTATTAATTATGACACCGACACTTCACTCCAGTTATCTTGTAATCGGTATTTAGCAAGCTATACAGTGGACAGAAGTCACAATATGTTCATGTACGGATTACCGATGGTAATTTGAATGTGATACAGTGTGATTCGTCCCGCCCTTCTTTTGCACAGCCTATTATTCCATCTACTGTCGATGTTTGTATGTGCACATTCCTATTATTTATGTCAACAAATGGAATGCATGTGTTACAGAGAATGTACTTCAACATATTGTTGTCTTCTTGTGTGTATGCATATATACCTATTATGAACTAGCTGACCTCCACGGGGCGGTCCATTAGAACCGGGCCATCCAACCCTGGCACGCCTGGATCCATAATTTCATACCCATAGTTCCTCTACCCCACCTGTGTTGAATTTACATGCATAACATCCATTATCCACTTGTTATCGCAGCCATGACACACCTTTACACATTGCCCTCTCCAGAGCGTTTGGGGCCCTACACATATTTTGTCTCACCTTGGGTATTCACAGGCTCTCCCGCCATGTAATATTTGCACATACGTGCCTTTCCAGGGGTTATGGATTACAGACATTTGTGCTTTACAATTTTTGGTGGTCCCAGCATGGAATACATTCCATCTGTGTGTAAAGTAGACTTAGGAAAATGATATGTGCTATAATCGAACTTGAACCGTGAATGCCTGTTCATTAGGTGGATGCTCTAACCACTACACTATTGGTGTTCTGCTTCATTTATATGTATACCTATGGTTCATAGTTACCCGAACACATGCCTCAACACTTCACTTACACAGCAGGCATCCATTTTCCTGTTGGGAAAACCGCACTACTACACATGAGCTATTCCCTACTGCTCTGGATCCATGCTGCATTTTGACTCACTCCAAGTATATTCAGACCTCCAAAGCCTATAGTCCTGGCACATATGTGTGTTTGATTGTCAGGGTGTTCATGTGGTCATCTGGGTTTAGGCTTGTCTGACTGGGGACCGGGACAGCTCTGTACCCATTTGAAAGTCAGATTTAGCATGTGGACAAGGTTACTCCCACTGTTAGCATCCTACCTATGGTTAGAGATGCAGGTATTTTGGCCACCTCAGGCCATATGTCAGCACTAGATAATACGGGTGTTCCACTGCTATATTCCTTCGCATTTGTTATGAATGCTTTCTTGTTCCCATGTTCGTTCTGTATATATATATATATATATATATATATATATATATATATATATATATATATATATATATATATATATATATATATATATATAAATCACAGGACAGAACCTCACTTTTAAGCCTAAATGACAGCATATTCTTGTAGCATTTTAGTTGCTTATTCAGTTTCTTATGACATTTAGGTGTTTCAGATACAGAATAACTGTTTTATGCAACTATTACATAAATATAGGACATATTTTTGCCATTAAATCTCAGAACATCTGCCATTTGGCACAAATTGTACAGGACACAACTGCCCAAAGAGGGACTGACCCTCGCAAAGTGGGACAGGTGGTTACCCTATATGTGTATATATATATATATATATATATATATATATATATATATATATATATATATATATATATATATATATTTATGTGTGTGTACGTACTCATGCATACACATCTATATGATTTAATTACTTTGATCATACTGTTGAATGACTGTGCTTTCTGCTATGTTTGTGATAACATCGACGTTAGGTATAACTGCTGTAGCTTAGTGGTAAATCACATTGATTGCGATGTGTAGGGTCCTGCGTCAGGCCTGTCTGATGTGGTATATTGTGTTGCTGGGCGGAACAAGGACTGTTGGACAAAGGGTGAGTACAATACTTTTCAGCTGTGGTTTTCCATTTAACCGCCGATTCACGTCACGCAAAATCCTTCTACATTCTTACTGTGATACGTCACCCCAGTTCACATTTCATTGGTATTATATTGTTATACAGCATAAAATTAGCAAGATATGCTCGTATATGGATAAATGGTGTGTGCTGCAATTGAACTGGCAAAGTCTGCTCGATAGTTGGATGCTCTAACCACTACACTTTTGGTGTTCTGCTTCATTTATATGTATACCCATGGTTCATAGTTACCCGAACACATGCCTCAACACTTCACTAACACAGCAGGTATCCATTTTCCTGTTGGGTAAACCACACTACTACACATGTGCCATTCCCTACTACTCTGGACCCATGCTGCATGTTGACTCACTCAAAGTATATTCAGACCTCCAAAGCCTATAGTCCTGGCACATACGTGTATTTGATTGTCAGGGTGTTCATGTGGTCATCCGGGTTTAGGCTTGTCCGACTGGTGACTGGGACTGCCCTGTACCTAGTTGAAAGTCAGACTTAGCACGGGGACATAGTTAGTTCCACTTTTAGTGTCTTACCTGTGGTTGGGGATGCAGAGGTGTGCTCACCTGTGGCCCACCTGATATAACAGCACTAAATATTATGGGGGGGGGGGTTCCGCTGCTGTTTCCCTTCACATTCGTTATGACTGCTATATTGTGACCATGTTCATTCTTCATATCTATATATATATATATAAATATATCGGTCTGTACATGCACATGCATATACACCTACATGCTTATTTACATTTTCCATACCACTGAATCACCGCCACTTACCGTCGCGCATACATGCTTGCATTACCCGCTTACGTCTAGGATTGCCACTTTTTCAAATGGCCAAAGTGGAGCATTTTCAGAACACACATCAGATTTTACAGGCCAGCACATACCCACGGTCAGTACAAAGGATAGAACTTTACTTTTTTGCCTAAATGAAAGCTTATTCTTGTAGCAGTTTAGTTGCTTATTCTGTTTCCTGTAACATTTAGGTATTTTACATACAGAAATAACTATTTTATGCAAATATTTAAATGTTTGTTTAGATGGATTCAAGTATTCTTTGCCTGTATTTTCAAATTTGAAACGTAGATGGCACTGTTTGACAATGATCGATTCAGTGGCTTTTTGTTGAAGCACCTTTATACATTTAGTGTGTTCTATATATATGTGTTTTTAAAGAATTTTTATTCAACTATTTTATATGTAATAAATAAATAAGATTTTAATTTAGAAATAAGTATTAATTGCTAACACACAACAAATGGTTGAAAGAAATTAGTTGGAGTTAGAATCTTTCTTTCTTTTTGGCTAAAAAATGTCCACTTTCTGAATTAAGTGCTTAATTAGATAATTGCCTTATTAATTAGTCAATGTGCACACCCCTAGTGGGTATTTATGGTGGTCTGAATCCTCAGTATGTATCTTGTTACATCCGAGGAAGTAGCTGAAACGAAAACGCAGTAGAGAGTATTGGCGTTAATGTGGACTTTGTATTGAGGAATTGATGTTCTTGGTTGGCGTGTTGCTGTGCTTTTACTGATCATTAAAATTATCGAAGAAGAACTGGATTGCCTTATTTCCTCCACAAGTATTGTTGGTTTGGTACAGTACTGCTTTTTACTTGTCTCCGTTCATCTGCTTTATTTTATGCAACTGTTACATGGAATATGGGACTTAATTATTTCCTACAATCTCCGGACATTTGCCATTTTATTATTTTCAGTCAGGACACAACTGCCCAAGAAGGGACTGACCCTCGCAAAGTGGGACAGGTGGTAACCCTACTTATGTCTGCTTTAAAGTGCCTTAATCACCCTATATCTGACTGCCACTATGCGAATGTGAAAGGTATATATTCCCGATAATGCACATGGGGAGATGTGCATCATGGTCAGGTTTTTAATCCCGAGTCATAGGTTCTGCAGGACTGGCTGGAGGCTGAGGAGGGTTGTAGACCACTACTGTTTATACAACTTGTGTCCAGATGTCTACGAGACTGGACATCATGTCGTGACACCAAGTCTAATGTTTAGAACAGATACTTATCCCATGAGGGATATCCAAAAATTGTGGGGACCAATGACCTCAATTCTTTTGGCTTTACGAAAATGAGGTAGGGTTATACATGCAAGGGATACATAGTTTGCAATCCTGAGACTGCCTAGGGTGAAACTACCTACTAGATATGAGTAGGGGTCACTATGTGCAGATATGGCTGCGCCAAGCTAGCAGCCTGAGTATGGGTGGTTATAGTGGATGTTCAGGAAGGGGGGGTGGTTTGCTGTGGAAGGGATGATGGGTATTCAATTATGTATCCAGGTGTGTTGGGGTTGGATGGCTCAGTTCAGGCCAGACCATTATGTGGATGTGAGCCGGTAACATTGCTGTACATGTATATCGCACATTTTAATGTTCATATGTTTGTGGGATTGTGTTCTACAGTATGCCTGGCAGGTTGTATTGCGGATGTGAATGTTTGTTCTTTGGTTTTCTTTCTGATTCATCCACTGCTCCCTAGTACACCTCCAGTTTACCTATTGTGCATCCGACCCAGTCTCCCCTTGCCGAATTATTATATTACCCGTCACCCCCACACCCATAAATCACACACACCATCCATCCCTTCTCTGGTTGATGGCCCATGGCACAGTCAACAGAACACATTGTGTACGTTACATATCTCTGGTACCAATATGGTTGTGAGGACGACCCTAAAAATTTTGATCATCCACATGCTGTACTTCACGCACATAGGTACATGCAAATACTTATCTTTCATGACATGGTAGGTAGATCCAGGTAATACCCATTCATCTTTGGGCCGTCCAGACAAGGACGACTTGGACCGTGAATGGCCAGATATTGAGCGAATGCTCTGACCATTGGTAGAGTTGCCACCTTTTCATATGACCAAAATGGGACATTTTTGGGACATACATCAGATTTTACAGGCCAACACATACCCACGGTCAGTACAAAGAATAGTACTTTAGTTTTATGCCTAAATCATAGCTTATTGTTGTAGCAGTTTAGTTGCTTATTCTGTTTCGTTTAGTTGCTTATTCTGTTTCTTGTAACATTTAGGTATTTTACATACAGAAATAAGTATTGTATAGAACTATTACATAAAATATGGGACATAATTATGTCCTGCAGTTGCAGGACATTTAACATTTATAACGTTTTGGTATGGACACAACTGCCCAGAGGGAGACTGTCCCTCACAATGTGGGATAGGTGGTAACCCTAACCATTGGGCTAGGCTTAGCAAATGGCAGCTGCGTTTCACTTCCACTTGGTATAACAATCAACACTACAGTGGAATACAGGCACGGGGTTTTAAATGTCATTTGTTCGAGGGACAGGGACTCAATATTCAGCTACGTGCCTTTGTGTTTACTTTTTATTTTGGTGTTCGCAAAACTGTCTTGTATGCTTTGCATACATTTCAATATCCATGGACACTGACAGGAGTGTTTATTATTAGAGACAGGCTGTACTAGTCAGCATTTTAGGTTGGCGTAAGCAGCCAACATGTTCACGCCTCCGTGCAGTGCTTAGACACGCCTCCTGCACTCGTGCACATTTCCTATGCACGTGGACATTGCGGCAGCACGCCTTCATTAATATGCATGTGGTGCTCCTGCGCCATCTCTATGCCACACTGTCGGTGCAAGGCTAACGCCGTCCTTGCGCCAAGCTTCATGAATCCCGAGGATAATAAGTCAATTGTAAGAACATCTTGAAGATAACAATGTTACATTAATTAATATACCAGTCCTAGATTAACAACATATATATTGCAATGCTTCCAGAATTTTTGTTAAGGCACTGTATTTCTGATGTTTTAAAAAGCAGGTTAGATTTACTACATGCCACACTGAAGTAATAAAATGCTTGCAGATGAATAAAAAGGTCAGCAGATATGTAAAACATGTTCATTTACTATGCAGTCATCTACATCAGGGTACGCATACTCCACTCAATGTGATGGTTTTAGGTAACAATACAGGCCCAATAGCATACCAAATGGAATCAGCTGAAGGCATCGTGAAAGAAAACAAGACGTGTTGTATAAATCTAATACATAATTCAAAGGATCACTGCTGCGTAACGGAGGAAAATGTTGACATCAGCATGTTTCTTATGCAGGCATCCTTATCAGGAATAATTTTGGCATAGTAACCAAATAGTCATGCTTTCAGAAGTACCAGAATAAATTACACATAGTCCCCTTATCAAGAAAGTTCCAGTAAAGGCAGCAACTTAGGAGCAGAATAGTCAAAGCTTCTTTCTCTATTTGCTTTACTCAGAGTCATTACCTAGGTGTCTCAGGAACAAGTCCTCCCTAGGAGGTAAATCATAGCTTGCATTATTTCTGTTCAGAAAAAGAAGTGCACACATCAGCTAATTATGCTGTGTAAAAGGACTAAAAGTGAAGGAAAGGATTTATATCCAATATTTCATACACCGTTTATAAAAAAAATATTCACTTAAAAATCACACAGAATTAATTTTTTCAAAGTACTGTCAAACTACTGATGCCTTTATTATGTGATATATTTCTAGATCCATAACCTAACAGAGGCAAATGATCTATCATGACAGTCTATAATAACGTGAGCGATGAAATTATTTCACTGGATATCCATGAAAGCACAGATTGCTTGTTAAATGCTATGGCACAACGCTTAGCCTGCTAGGCTGAAAGCAGCATCTCTTAGACCCAGCTCAAACTTTTTGACAGTTGTTTTTGGTTAGAGCTTGCTCATCTTTGTTATAGACAGAAAAGATGCATGCTGTGTTTTTCTCTTAAGACTACAGGGATTTTTTTTTCTGTGAGTCACACAAATAAGCTTGTTGATCAGCATAAGAGAATAAAGCTGTTAACATTAAGCAGTAGGTGTAACCTACCATGATTCTATAATGTGGTGCTGTTGCCTAGTAACAAGTATATGCTGTCCTAGGTTACTAATAAGTTGGGAAATATTTCAATCGTGCATTTTCAGCATTCCTCTGCTAAGGCAACCTAATGAGAAAGTTAAAAAACAAAAAAGCAATTCCATACTTATGTGTTTATTTTCTTTCTCTTAGTTCCTTAGTTTCCTCCCCAAAGCATGCTCATTATTTGACTATCTTACATGTCCATATATAGATTACATTCAATTTTATAAGTAAATAGGTTCATAGTTAGGTACAAAGCTTGTGCCCTAAATGACCTTCAAGAAGCTTAACCAGGAATGCATTACAATACAGAGATATTTATTGCCCCATATCAGCAACTATGACCTGGGAGTGGCTGAAAATGGTCTATGAAGACACAGTTCACATGGTCAGTTTGCAAGCCATAAAATTACATTTAATTAAATATTGATAGTATAGAAATATAATACTTACTGATATATGTCTCTGGAAGTGAATCTCACTGGAAGAGTGTGATGGCCTCTCCACCCCAGGCCAGTAATCAAGGAGCCTCAATCCTCACCACTGACATTGGTGAGAGACAGTCACTAAAAACAGGAATGGATTTATACAGTATTTTTTAGATGCAGCTCTCTGCATCAAGCACACTTTCTCCCAAGAGCACACAGGGAATACACTGCAGACCTGGGTCTGGAACCTCTGTCTCTCCAGATCACAAACAAAACTGACTTTGTTGCACTGTGTCACAATTCCAAGTAGCTGACACACCCAAACCTGGGTATTTGTTTTTCACACACACACACACACACACACACACACACACACACACACACACACACACACACACACACACACACACACACACACACACACACACACACACACACACACATACACACACTTACTCCCGGGAAAGGCTGGTACAGATTTACTAACTATACCCCTTCTGCCCAGACCATAAGGTAACTATGCTGCCACCAGTCAGCCACCCTCAGGCTCTTACAAGGGTAACCAATTATACTGAGTAAAATCAATGCTAACATAAATAGTAGAGTGTAACCAAAGCAGCCAGTCTTTTTGGAGTGGCCAAGACATCACTAAAATAAGCCCAAGTACTCTCAAGATGTTAAAAGTAAAATGAACAGCTGCAGTTAAAGTTATAAGAATATTTAATACTAAATAATAAAATGCAAAATATGAGAGTAATAAATATCTAAGTACAATAAACAACTGAGTTTTAATCACAGGATAAATAAAAATAATACAGTTGGGCAGATTGAAAAAGATGCAGAAAAACACTACTTAACTAATCTCACTGTATTTCCTGACTTTCTAAAGAATAACTGTTCCCTAGCTAACTTAATTAATACAGCAAGGCAAGATTAGATGCTGAGATTCTTACGCCTTACTTCCACAAGGCAAGGTGATGAGCTTCTAACAGACTGAAATGAACAACTAACTCAGCTGAACTAACTCAACTGACTGTCACAGATTTTTATATCAGGTTCCAAAGAAAACAAAACAAGCTGCTATGAGAGTTCCATCCTCTCGGTGCTGGGTATAGAATGACATCACACTTGATCACCTGAATCTGGTACAATACACATTTAGAGCTTTGCTAAGATCTGTTGCAGTATTTGAAATTTATTTCAAAAATTTCTACTATTCCCTGCCAGAATTCTTTGTTTAAACATATACATTTAATCAGTTATAATAACACCGCTGATACATTTTTAACACAAGCATCTGTACAAGTCAGTGTGATAGTCAAATGACACAAAATTATTTACAAAACTCCAGCTAACTATACTGGCATATGGTATGCATGCACTGCCTATTCTCCCTGGCATAGATGGCAATACCTCACGTTGTCACAAAGAGAATCAATGTGAAATAAAGTATATGTCAATATGAACAAAGGACTGCTAGAAGCACAGATGTTAGTGGTTCACTCCTAAAAATATTGGCATCCAAAACAAAAATATCACAAAAGAAGGTGTACAGAGCATTTATTTATTTATTTACATTTGTTGACCAGGAGAGTCCGACTGGATGCAGATCCGTTTTCAGCGGAGGCCCGGGGAGAAAAGCTCCACATTAAGTTTTACTGACATTATACAGTTTGAGAAAAATAGCATTTAAAAATTATAGACATTGTTCCAGCTGTAGAACATAACATAGTTGTAAAACAGCTGTAGAACATAATACAAGTTTAAAACATAGTGACAGATGTTGAACATAATTACATATGTAGAGCATACAAAACGCATTTTAAATAGCCATATGTGCATGCATCTACAGGACAAGTAAAAATGTGAAAGCAATGCTTTAGTGAAAAATATTCCAGTTTTGCAAAAACTGTCACCAGCTTCTCTCTTCATTCACTAGCCACCCCTTGACTCAATTTGACCATGTCCAGGGCCAGTGAAGAGATAGTGGACATTGGTGTAGCATCAAACTGCTGCCAGGAAGTGTGCCCTTACCAACCCTATGCTCATCTTGTGAGCCCCACAATGGCAGCTTCAGGAGGTGTGTGTGTGTGTGTGTGTGTGTGTGTGTGTGTGTGTGTGTGTGTGTGTGTGTGTGTGTGTTTGTGTGTGTGTGTTTGTGTGCGTGTGTGTGTGTGTGTGTGTGTGTGTGTGTGTGTGTGTGTGTGTGTGTGTGTGTGTGTGTGTGTGTGTGTGTGTGTGTGTGTGTGTGTGTGCTTTCATGCATTCACTACCTCTTGACCAAGTGGTATAGTCTTTGCAGTGTGGAGCTTGCCAGGCTCTTAATGTTGCTATTGCAGTAATCCTAGAGCTTGGTAAATGATGCCATTTACATCACCTGTTCTGTTAAGTAGTTCCAGTATGAACTATAATGTTGCAACAAGGCACCACCAGACCTTCTGTGCCAGTAGGGAGAAGTTATATAGGGAGAGATAATTGTTTATTGTAAGCATTTAGCTTTTGCATTGTCATTGTACCATAGGCTTAGCACATATAGATGTAATTGCCTTCTGCTGCAGGGATATGGTGTGCTCAATACTGTTTGATTTATGTTTTATAGTGCCACATGATATGATGCAAAATCAAATTTCCTACCAGTGGAGGCAGTTTACAATGTCCAGGTTGTAGAGCAAGTTTGATGAATTATTGGCATTGATGCCATAGTTTAATGTAACGTAGAACATATAATTGAACAGTTGTGTTAACATTTTTTTCTCCATCTTTTCCATTACTTATTTATTTGGTTGTTTTGTTTCCTTTTCTCCATTTAATGCAATAACTAAAACCAGTGTACCAAATAAAACGGTATTCTTTTATCTCTACCATTCTTATTTCTTTCAGTTTTCTATTACTTTCTTAATACGTTACTTCTGTATTTGAGTTTTTTGTTGTTTTTATCATTTTTCAATTGCATTTTCTTATATCTCTCTGTTATTTTCTATTTTTATCCATTCATATTCCTTTCTGCAGAATTAGCCAACATGCAGGTAGATATGGGTGGTGTATTCTTCACTCTGCAGTGGTCACCATATTGATGCACTACATTCCCAGCGGTCCACACTCCTGCTTCTGAGGTGGCTGACAAAGGTCACCCTATGGAGGCTGACCTGGAGGACTTGATGGAAGCCACTGAAATAAAATAACACATACAAGACATCCTATTCATTAAAACCTACAGATGTTATGTCAGTGCATATTTAATTAACAATGTGTTGCATCTCCAGTGGGGTTATAGGCTCCTCATCAAACAGTAGTATGAAAGGACCCTCCATGGCCAGCTGTCATGAGGTGTGTTGGTTGATTAGGACTGAGATGGATCATTGACTTATAGCAGAAATGACAGCCTAAAGTACCTCTTCTTGTGGCTTGTAGAGTCAGACATAAAGCTAGTCCCGACCATCTGCCTTCAAGAGGTGGAGCCTATCTATGATGTTAACCACAGAAGTAAATAAGGTCTGATTGGTTTACCCTCTGGGCCAGCATGGCAGGCATTTCTCTCTGTTTTATCCCCTATCATTGTTTTCCTCACCCTTTCATTTTGTTCACTTTCTCCTGTTTGTGGATTAATCCCACCATCAGCAGACATACATCCTCCATCAGACTGCATCTCTCCACAATTGATCACTCTTGTGTTTGACTACCTCTCCTGTCAGTCTATATCTGTACTCCATGTTTATCTGTCTATACTGCTCCTTCCCTATACCATCTTTCTTGCACAGACCTTCCCTAGGTTATCTTCTCTACTGCTATTCTTCAATAAAAACAAAAAATGGGCAAGTGTCCCAAACCCCACAAAAATGTAAACCCTTCCTCCAGACATTGCTTATCTTTTTCTCTTCTCCTTCTTTATGTTCTTCAGTTTGCACTTCCACATTTCTGATTGCCTTATCATCCCATGTCCTTCCCATTTGTACAATAAAACTCACTGACACTTTGCTCTGCATTCCTTACATAGGCTCCCAGCTGTGCTCGTGTAGAAAGTATGGAACACTTTGATATACAAATGAATGACCATTGTGTATGGTACTTTAGCTGCATGCCACTATTGATAGGTTATGTGACATTAATGGGGCCATCTGTTCATTGCTAAATTAATTGCATTTTCTTGACTATGAAGATTCGGTATGCAGAGCTTCCCTGGCATGAGCGTGCCATGTTGTCGCACTTGCATTATTAGCCTTACTTGGACCACATTACATTAACATCACCTCTCATTTTATTACATCATCATCATCATCTTTCGGCTTTTCCCATTAGGGGTCGCCACAGCGGATCGTCTCTTTCCATTTCTTCCTATCCTCTGCATCTTGCTCTGTCACACCAACCGCCTGCATGTCCTCTCTCACCACGTCCATAAACCTTATCTTAGGCCTTCCTCTTTTCCTCTTACCTGGCAGCTCCATCCTTAGCATCTTTTCCCCAATATACCCATCATCCCTCCTCAGCACATGTCCAAACCAACGCAATCTCGTCTCTCTTGCTTTGTCTCCAAACTGTCCAACATGAGCTGACCCTCTAATATACTGATTCCTAATCCTATCCATCCTAGTCACACCGAGTACAAATCTTAACATCTTTAACTCTGCCACATCCAGCTCTGACTCCTGCCTTTTTATCAATGCCTCTGTCTCCAACCCATATAACATAGCTGGTCTCACTACTGTCTTGTAGACCTTCCCTTTCACTCTTACTGGTACCCAACTGTCACAAATCACTCCTGACACTCTTCTCCACCCATTCCACCCTGCCTGTACTCTCTTCTTCACCTCTCTTCCACATTCACTATTACTCTGAACTGTTGATCCCAAGTACTTAAACTCGTCCACCTTTACCATCTCTACTCCCTGCATCCTCACCATTCCTCTACCCTCCCTCTCATTTACACACATATATTCTGTTTTAGCCCTGCTGACCTTCATTACTCTGCTCTCTAGAGCATATCTCCATCTCTCCAGAGTCTCCTCAACCTGATTCCTACTCTCACTACAGATCACAATGTCATCTGCAAACATCATAGTCCACGGGGCCTCCTGTCTGATCTCATCTGTCAACCTGTCCATCATCGCTGCAAATAAGAAAGGACTCAGAGCTGATCCTTGATGTAATCCCACCTCCACCTTAAACGGATCTGTCACTCCCACTGCAGTCCTCACCACTGTCACACTACCCCGTCATATATCCTGCCCACTCTTACATACTTCTCTGCCACTCCTGACTTCCTCATACAATATCACAACTCTTCTCTAGGCACCCTGTCATATGCTTTCTCCAAGTCTACAAAGACACAATGCAACTCCTTCTGACCTTCTCTGTATTTCTCCAATAACACTCTCAGAGCAAACATTGCATCTGTTGTGCTCCTTCCTGGCATGAAACCATACTGCTGATCACTAATCATCACCTCCCTTCTTAACCTAGCTTCTACTACTCTCTCCCATAACTTCAAGCTGTGACTATTCAATTTTATCCCTCTATAGTTACTGCAGCTCTGCACATCACCCTTATTCTTAAAGATAGGTACCAAAACACTTTTTCTCCACTCCTCAGGCATCCTCTGATTTTCCAAAATTTGATTAAATAATCTAGTTAAAAATTCCACTGCCGTTTCTCCTAAGCACCTCCATGCTTCCATTGGGATGTCATCTGAGCCAACAGCCTTTCCATTCTTCATCCTCTTCATAGCTGTCCTTACTTCCTCCTTGCTAATCTGTTTCACTTCCTGATTCACTATCCCCACATCATCCAACCTTCTCTCTCTCTCATTCTCTTCATTCATCAGCCTCTCAAAATACTCTTTCCATCTACTCAACACACTCTCCTCTGTTGTGAGTACCTTTCCCTCACTAACCTTACTTGCTGCACATCTTTCCCAGCTCTGTCCCTCTGTCTAGCCAATCGGTACAGGTCCTTTTCTCCCTCTTTAGTGTCCAATCTCTAATACAACTCTCCATACGCCTTATCCTTAGCTTTTGCCACCTCTCTCTTTGCCATGCGCCTCATCTCCTTATACTCATGTCTACTTTCTTCATCTCTTTGACAATCCCACTTCTTCTTCACCAGCCTCTTCCACTGTATACTCTCCTGTACTTCCTCATTCCACCACCAGGTCTCCTTGTCCTCCTTCCTCTGTCCAGATGTCACACTAAGCACCTTTCTAGCAGTCTCCCTTACTAGTTCTGCTGTAGTTACCCAGCTATTTGGTAACTCTCCACTGCCTCCCAGTACCTTTCTTAACTCTTCCCTAAACTCCACTTCACAATCACCCTTTTTTAACTTCCACCATTTAATCCTTGGCAATGCTTTCACAGTCCTCCTCCTCTTCTTGATCACCAACATCATCCTACAGACCACCATTCTATGCTGCTTAACTACACTTTCCCCTGCCACCACTTTACAGTCTCCAATCTCCTTCAGACTGGCCCTCCTACATAGGATATAATCCACCTGTGTGCATCTTCCTCCACTCTTGTACGTCACCCTATGCTCCTCCCTCTTCTTAAAATATGTATTCACCACAGCCAGGTCCATCCTTTTCACAAAATCCACAATCATCTGACCTTCTGCATTCCTCTCCTTAACACCATACCTACCCATCACTTCCTTATCCCCTCTGTTCACTTCACCAACATGCCCATTGACGTCCGCTCCAATCACTAGTCTCTCACCCTTGAGTACACTCACCACAACTTCATCCAACTCACTCCAAAATTTCTCTTTCTCATCCATCGCACACCCAACTTGTGGAGCATATGCACTAACAACATTCATCATTACACCATCAATTTCGAGCTTCATAAACATCACTCTGTCAGACACTCTCTTCACATCTAAAACACTCTTGGCATATTGTTCCTTTAGTATAACCCCTACCCCATTTCTCCTGCCATCCACACCATGATAGAACAATTTGAACCCATTTCCTAAACACCTGGCCTTACTTCCCTTCCATCTGGTCTCTTGCACGCACAATATATCAACCTTCCTTCTCTCCATCATATCAGCTAGCTCTCTTCCTATACCAGTCATACTGCCAACATTCAAAGTTCCTACCCTCACTGCTACACTCCTAACCTTCCTCCTCTCTTCTTGCCTTCGTGCATGCCTTCGCCCTCCTCTTCTCCTTCGGCCAACAGTAGCTCAATTTCCGCCAGCACCCTGTTGGCTAACAGTACTGGTGGTGGTCGTTGTTAACCCTGGTCTCGACCGATCCGTTATGGAAATATGAAATTTTCGCACCATAAGTTACAACACATTCATAATATGCTTCTTTCTTAATACTTTAAATTAAAGCAAAGACACAAAAATAAATAAAGCATAAAATTCAACTACCCAACTGGAAATGGTGGTACATGCAAACTTGATCTGAATCTAAAAATCTATGCTATTTAAGATTAAACTGACTTAAATTCATAGCTAAACCATAAATCTAAGACTTGTGAAGAAATCCTCACTATGCAAAGAAAGTATAAACAGATTTTCTGACTTTATTAAAAATAATAATTTTGTCAGGGGTGAAATAAAATAACACCTACAACACTGCCTACTCATTAAACCTACAGATGTTATATCAATGCATATTCAATTGACAACTTATGTGCTTACTGCACTACATTGAAATGAATGTTAAATAGTAATTCAAATAAGAAAAAGACAGAAAAAAATGGAAATGGCATATGTAGAAACACAGTCTATGTGATTCACAGGATTAGCAAACTTGATTTCTCCACTTTTGCCTTTACTGCTGATCTGAGAACTAATTCCTTAACTTACATTGCAGGATATCTAATTTATAAACACAGGCCTGATATAATCCAAACATGCACACATGTGTGCACATGAATATCTCTCTCTCGCTGTATATATATATATAAATATATATATATATATATATATATATATATATATATATATATATATATACACTTACCATCAAGATGTGGAATGGCAGTCTTTTGACTGCCACTTGTTCAAAATCGTGGCAGTAAAGGTCCGCAATGCCAAACTGCAATATTATGAACCATAATCATAAATGTAGAACTGCATTCATTATTATGAGTTTGGCATTGTGAATGTAAATCTCAGTACAGTGGGTAGTGGGGGATTTCCGATTTTCCTCACTGTAGTGCGATCTCAGAGTTGGTATATTTAAGTTGCAGGTGGTGCAAGGGGTGCAGGGGGGCTTGCCCCCCTGCAAAACATTGATGCTAATGCTGACTTTCGATTCTGATAGCTCGGTGTTGGGAATGGGACCATTGCGGTGATGATTTCTGACTTTATGAAGGGATTGGTGAGTATGTTTTTGTAGTTTTGGTTCAGCATTGTGCATAAATGCACAATTGCTGTTCTGAATGTTGATAGTAAACCAATATATATATATATATATATATATATATATATATATATATATATATATATATATATTTATATTTATATATACAGACAACACACACACACACACACACACACACACACACACACACACACACACACACACACACACACACACACACACACACACACACACACACACACATATAGCTATGTGTGTGCGTGTGTGTGTGTGTGTGTGTGTGTGTGTGTGTGTATATATATATATATATATATAGATAGATATATATATATATATATATATATATATATATATGTATATATAGATATAGATATATAGATACACATACACACACGTAAGGTTTTTATTGTGTTTGAAATGATAAACCACTGAAATACAATTGACTGATGACAGCCTGTTGAACAATCACCTCTTTGAAAACAATATCTCAGAGACAAAAGGAAAATAAGCAGTTTCATTCTGCAATCCATTAAGCAAAACCCTTCTGGTTCTGTTACATTTAGACATACTTTGTTTGAATGGTGGTGTTGTTATGGAAAGTTTATTTGTTTATTTATTTATTTATTTTATTTGCTAAGGTTAGGGTTAGGGGCTGGGACAAGGTTAAGTTTAGTACACATTAGTAAAAATGCATTTTAGTGTTACATTCTGTAATTCAAAGTAGTTGACTCATTTTGAATTATGAATTGAGATGCAAAACAATATTTCTATTGTAAAGAAATGTGAAAACTGCCAGAAAAGAATGCCCTATGAATACTCATATTTTTTTTCTGGTTTTAAAACTTATATACTTACATTGCTTTTTTTTTCTCAGAGTTTTAAAATTTCTAGATTTGGGCCAGAAAGGTAGAACTTATGTTATATTCTGAGAGTTTGAATGGATTAACTGTTTCTGAATTGCAGAAGAAGCAAATGAATAGTCTTTTTATGTAAGATAAGGAAAGCAGGTGAAATTTTGTTACAAGGCTTGCCAGGCAAAAAAAAAATGCTCTAGTTTTCTGATTTTCTATAACCTACCCATTAACTCCAAGAGTTGTATTGTTGTCAGGTTGCTCGTGAGTTGCTCACCATTTATGTAAACTTGACTTTAATGATAATAAAGTAGTAATCAATTAAGCCAATTGGACACATTGGACACACAGTCCCTTTTCCAGAGGTGATCTGTGTGAGCAATGTCTGATTTATTGACTTGTGCAGACTCACAGAACAGACAAATAGTGTGTTTGAGAATCAGATCTTAGAGGGCCTAGATCTAGCAACACACAATCAAACTGCTGCATCAAAGCATCAGAAATCTTTTAGAAAAAATAATTGTAGAAATCTCACCAACTCATACCTCCATATGCTCATTTTAAAGAGCACAGCAATATCATATTTGGAAGACCCTCTCCTTAAAATGATTACACTGTACTTATTCCCCTTTCATGTGTTCCCATTGTCAAGTTGGACAGTGCAGTTCCCATACCTTTATATCATTTTTCTACCTTATTTGTAAAAAAATTTCTTCCTGCTACGTAATACTCTCCTGCAAAGTATAGGTAACTTCCTTAAAATGAAAATTTATAACAAAATTTGATTAAACTTATTATAAAGCTTACGAATTTATTGGCCTTTTAACAACAGTAAAACTAGGGTTTTAGTGCTACTTGTGGATATTTATCAAATTACATTTTTACATAGTAATTACTTTATTTTTTTTATTGGTTACAGAGGCACATCACACGACAAATTTTAAAGTCTTACTACATAATAGTTAACTCAGTCAGTATAAGAACTGCCTCAGGCTCACAGAAAATGTACACTCCTTTTTGATATACCTTTAAATACCTTTGAGAGGTGTAAATATGCCCAGGATACTGAGGTTAAATTCTCAACGGCAGGCTCACTTACCACTGCATACACAGCGGTTCTGAAAACTGCAGCTACAAAAACTTCAGCTATATTTCTAAGAGCCATAATATGGATAAAACCAGGGCATCACATATGTAACACATTACACAGACCTCCCAAAAACCATGGTAATTCTGAAAGATATAATAATTATTATACCATAGCAGCAAGGGCAGACTATAACAACAAAATATATGTGGTCAGTGCTGAAATAAGGCCACAACTCAGAAAAAACTAATAATTTGTGTCCCCATTGAGTATAAAACAAATTAATATCTCAGTGTCATTGCAAAGTGCGTGTGACTGTGTCATGCTTGTTTTGGGTCAAAATTGGGAACATCTCTAATAGGCTAAAAAAGATTAAGGATTATTATGGCAAGGTCATTGTACCCATTGAGTGAAAAGTCTAAGAAGGGTCTCCCTGCTGGATATAAATGACATGACTTTCAAGCATCCTTGCAAATTTAAGGAAAAAAACATCTGCTTACTAAAATATTCACATTATATTACATGGTGCAAAAGGATCATGATATGGTTTTGGTGCTCAATCGATGGTTAAGCATGTAGTGTCACACATAGGGGGTTTAGGGCTTATCAACCTGGAATAAGGTAACACTCAGAGTGCTCTGCATCTGATGGACTTTGTGTCTCTCACCAGGGAGTACAACTACTAAACATAAAATATTGTCCGCAGTGTCCTTTTCTGACCCCCTACAAAAGTCAGAGCTGAAGGTGTCTTTGATAAATACCAGAAGCTTCAATAATAAAGGAGTTTATTAGAAACTTCAAGGATGTTAATATATGTACCATTGTACTGACATTGTTTCAAGATCCAAAATACACACCACAATTTCCACTTTGTTTCACCATTCGTTGTGGCATTTCTGGTTAACAAATGGGTATTATTAGCTAGATCTTTGGGAATGGAATATGTGATGTTATTATGGATGAGTGTAGTGTACTGTTAACATTATTACTTGATTTCTTGGCATAAGTGAAGAAATATTTGTAGTTTCCCTTGGTAGCCATAGCTACCTGAAATTTGCATTCTGCTTTACATCTTTGAATAGTGCTCTAGAGTTCCTTGCTGGCATGTTTCATTGTGGCCCTGAGATAGTGGGACATGGATTTCTTACAACTTTTCTTGATTTTGCTTCCTTTGCTATACAGTTTATTAATACAGGAGTTCTACCAGACATGCATATTCCTGAATTTATCATTATGTTTACAGTGGACAGATGCAGTTTTTTTCTATGCAGATGTTTAAATGTTGGCAAAAATTGTAGGATAATATGGCAGCTCACTCAATGATTTTTTTTTGCAGGGGATTGTTGGAAATTTCCTGTAGGTCTTTCATAAACTGAAGTAAGTTTTCACTGGAAAAGTCCCTAAACATTTGATAAGGTAGTGGTATAATTAAACCTGACAGAGAAAGTAACTGATTTGTGGTCAAATTTAACCAGGGATAAGGAGATGTGTGGTGGAGAACAGATGAGGGTTTTGTTGGTAAGAACCAAGCCAAAGATATTGTAATCTTTAGTGGGCAATTATATAATTTAATCCAGTGTTTTGGCATTACTGAATCTAGGAAATGATAAACATATCCATTTTTAAAAGTGTAAGTGTGCCAGTGAATGCTTTGGCAATTGAAATCCTGTACAAATATATTGTCTTGATATTTAATTCCTCAGTGATATGAAGGTAATTTCCATAGACAGGATAAGAGCAAACTGTTGAGCCATGTTGCCAAAAAGATGAAGACAAGGGCAGGTTGTAATACACGGGGTTTGGACAAAGACTGCTACAGAAGACCCTGATATTCTTTGGGTAAAGTATTTGGGGAAATACTCTGAAGTAAGGTTACACGGTGGCCAGTCTAGAAATATTTATTGAAAATATAGAATTATGTTTTGCCAATAATGATAAATAGTGGTGATTTACCAATTGGCTACAACCTGGCTACTACTAGTGCTGGTCTCTTTACATCTCTACTAAGCTAGGTAGGGATCAATGTCTCTTTGCTCCTTCTCTCACCAGAAGCAAAACAGTAATGCTAATTCCAAGCTGGTTCCTGAGAAGCAAATAACTATGACAGGCTGTTTGGTAATCATCAGTCTTGTTCCAAATGTTGTATGGCTGTCTAGGCTTATTGTAGCCCTCCTTCAGAAGATGTTCTGGATAGCACGTACACCAACTCATTTCAAGAGAACCATGTGCACAATCATCTAAAATCAGACCAGTCAGCGATATCTGCTACACACTGTACTATAAGAAAGCACTAGGAATCAAAGTCCCCATACTCTTTCTCTTAATAGAAACAAACGAAGCATACTATTCCCAAAAAGGCTGTTAAGGATAATGTTCAGGTTTTCCAATGGCTGGTAGCCTCTAAGATGTCTAGACATCAAATTGATATCACTGAGCTTCTTTACTCATAATGAGCAAACCAGAAGCATTAATCCCAAACTAATTCCTGATAAGTGGTTTCTAGGTTAACAGTGAGTGGCGGGACTCCCAATTCAAATGTTGGCACTTGTAATACTGAGTATTGAAAATGAAAAACAAAAAAAAAAAAAAAGACTGAGAACCCAGACAAAAGCAAATCTCAAAAATTGCTCTTCTCCTTAAAACTTCTTAACAAACATATATGTACCAACTCCAAAATTAACGTACATGAGAAAAAAGGGAATATTCCAAGAAATGGCATCTCAGACTTAGTATATGTAAGTCTGTTCTTTTGGCCATTTGGTGTCTGTATTTCAGGACTCTCTGTAGTGGGTCCCAACATTTGAAATGGTTACCAATTGGTAGCCTTGTCCAGATATTAGTGATTTTAACAGTAGGACTAAAAAACTGATTAATAATCTAGGTATTGCAGTATGTACTAAACAGTAAGAAGATATGAAAGAGAAGATTTTCCTAGTTTGAACCTCTAGTGCTCACTAGTATTAGCAGAAATTTTGAATTGAGGAAGGGCTTCCAAAGTCAAATGTACAGAAAGAGTGGGCCCCTCAAGAGTCACTGAGATTAATAGCACAGCAGAGAAAGAGTTGGTGGCTAGGAAATATAGTTTTTCAATAGCAGCAGTCACAAGTCAGTGGCAGAATCCTTTTCCTGTTCTGCTTACTTTAAATAATAAATAGCATTTCTCATTTCTTCCCACAGATAACCGTTCTTAATCTCTTTGTGGTCAGAGCAGAGAACAGTAGATACATTTTTGCTAAACTGTCCTAAGCAATTAATTTTAAAACACCAAAAAATAAATAAATAAAAAATAAAGCAAAACAAATTTAAGCTAAAACAAACTGGAATAAATACGAACAAAAGAATAGAAAGAAATGAAAAATTGTAAATCTTAAATGAAGAATTCAATGTAGTCTGACAACAGCATCTTTCACAGGTCAGTGGCAGCTCCAAATGATTAAGGTACCAGAACTGGTGCAAGTGGTTTCTTGCACAACAAATAATATTGGCAGTATTGAATATTGCTGCATAACAATCTACAGTATATACTCTATGTCATATTGTATCATCTGTACAGCATAAGGATTTAACCAAAAAGCTCCAAGATGTGAAAATAAAAGAAAAAAAATCCTTGTGGGGGTTTAATTACCCCATACATTGACTAGGAAAACTTCTCAACAACAAATGAATGTGACCACATACTATTGCATTGCATAACTCAACCCAGTTTGAAAAAAGTAGTACAAAATGCATCTTAATAACCTGAAGAAGAACCAAGAACCAGACTAGAAAACCGACACGTGACTGAATAATAGTCCAAACAGGTTAAGAAAACAAGTAATTTATTAAATACAAACTGAGCACTTTTGTCTGTATGTAACCAAAAACTTCTTCAGAGTTTGCCTCAATCATTTAAAACAGACTTTTAAATAATAAAAAACAAAGTCACATGTTACAAACCAGCCAATGTAGCACCAAAATCAATTACTGACATCATAATTGTTTATGTACATTGATGTCCATACTTCAAAAATGCAGAAACCTAAAAAAACTTTTGTTTACAATATTTTAAATGTATACACGTTACTAAAATGAAGAAACATATATAAAACCATTGTAACCCCCCCTAAACTAACAATGACTTAAGTTTCAATATACTACTTATCAAAATATTCTCATTAATCCCCAGGAATAGGCTAGCATTTAATTTATTCTGCCACCTCAATTCCTGGAATTCAACTACCTCTTTCAAAGGCCCACCTCAAATCCTTATGATCCATTTCCAAAACAAAAAACTTAAAAACATTTCTTCTGAAAGTAAGCATAATTTCAAATCCCTACTAAAAGATCTCCTATTCAAAACTTGGATATGTTCCTGTACAGAACCAGACTAATTTCACCTGTTCCTGACTTTCAACACCCCTAGATCACAGGTGTACTATGCAGTTTCACTTAATGCATAGTACTCTGAGCCAGATGTTTAGGCCTACTTTGTAGTTATGATTTCTCGTTTATGACCCTGCTTGGCTATGGAAACTTCTTTTTGAATTTATGTTCAAGCAATTGTATATCTGTTGTATAATATCGTGTTTAATTGTTTCTCAATATTCTAACCACTGTATGCTGCATCATTTGTAAAACTCAGACTTTACTCTTTTTATATGTTATATGCTCTTTGTACAGAAAAAACTATGTTTATATAATTTTTTATTATTTTTATTATTTTTTTATAATTTTTTACTACGTATCTGCAGCTTTTCTCCCCAGGTCTCCGCTGAAAATGGTCACCTTGAGTCCAGTCAGACTAACCCGGTGAACAAATGAAAAATAAAAATAAATAAATAAAAATAAAATAAAAAAATAAAAAATGTCCTTCATTGCTTAAAATGTGTTTGTAAAAGGCATTTTTGTCATTCCTATTTTTTATGTCAAAAAATGCTGGTAAATTCTTTGTTTTTTATTATTTAAAAGTATGTTTTAAATGATTGAGGCAAGCTCTGAAGAAGCCTTTGGTTGCAAGCAGACAAAAGTGCTCAGTTTGTATTTAATAAATTATTTGTTTTCTTAACCTGTTTGGACCAATAGGGATATGTGCATAGTGTGAAGGTCTGCAAAATGACTTGCTTGAATATAACTGACATGTCAGTATACCTCTCAACTAATTATGGACACATAGCAACAGACTCCTGTACAAATGTAGACAGAAACAGGCACACTTATGGACACTTTTAAAATAGTATGACCATTAAACTGTGGCATTTACTGAATATGTGAATGTAACTTATTATACGTGCTCTGCAGGAACAGATAAGTAGAAATTTAATGATTGTTAGTATTCAGTAAAGGGAATTCACCACCCTTCCCTAGAAATTACCATTTTTGGAGGGATAAAGAGTGACGATGTTAAACCTGGAGTTGAAATCAGGGGCAATCCTGGCCAGTTGAGATTTTTGCATGACACATTAGCCACAACCCACACCTGCAAGAATTAAACCCATGCCATCAATGTTGTCACTGAGCTGTGCATTTACTGGGAGCAACAAGAAAGACGTATAGCTCAAACATCTAGTAAAACACCTTGAAGGTAAGTTTGCAGACTGATGGCAAGGCATCAACTATGCCCATGTGCACAGAAAGTACAGCAGTGTCAATGAACTAGTGTCAATGAACAAGGAAGATGTCACTGTGCTATTGCACTAATATCAATCAACACACGGAGCAACCTCTATAAGTACATGTCAAAAGTCATCACATGTGCCACATGATCATTGCCCCCCTGACATCACCAGAGAAAATGTTGCACTGCCATGAAATCCTGACATTCATCCATATGTGTTCAGACAAACTTTCAGCTGGTACTACTGATGTGATGTAGTGGTATGTCTGTGATGCAGTACAGTTAAACTATACCTGTAGCTATGCTACAATTGGACTTCAGGCTATACATGACCTCCAAATAAAACTTTGGGTCTGAATCACATGTGACACAGTGGAACTGTTAACACAATGGTACACCTCTATCTATTTTACATCATTATATCAGTTGTACATCACATGCTTAGATGTTTAACACTGTAAATATGTGGGTAAAAGCCCTGGTACCATATGTGGACACATTACAACTGAGGTGGATACGGTTCATGCAGAACAATTAATGACACAAATGTTGATGGTCACACAATGCTGCTGGGGAACATGTGTATAATTCTTTCAAACAGTAACACAATAGTGCATACAATAAACTTGCCAAGGTTGCAAGTGAATCTCATCATGTCATGTGTTTGTGTATATAATACCACTAGAACATGTGGATGAACTCAGGTGTATGTGCCCATATAATCAGTATGGCATATTATTGCTGTATGTCAGATAACATATTCATAACATTTCATATGCTAGGTAGGCACATGCACACCTGTGCCATACTGCATCTGTCACTGTGATGGTTGCATTACAGCTGTGCAGATTGTTGATATATTTCATGTCAAGAGTCCTCAGAAGGCATATTACTACAACTGTTATGGAAGGGATATTTAACCAAATGACAACAGTGGCAATAAATTATAGTAGCTTAAATCACAGATTGGAATACACAGTTGTAGGGACACAGAACATCCACACCTCAGTATAACATATGTGAATGACAACAGCATTGACATGTGCAATGTTCAGAGGGTTATAGGACATTACTAGGCTAACGGCCAAAAGAACATAAAATCTGAGCCATTATTATATAATTTAAACCCAAACTGCTATACCTACATGATGGAAGATAATAGGGTTATATGTGTATATATGTATGCATTTGATTTAATGCAGACTGCTTCTATCCGTATGTGACATGTGCACTACCCAATGACAGAATTAGCAATCACACATCCAGTGGTCTAGAGGTGGCTTGCAGTGGGTCATGGAGTGGCTGTGCTTCACAATGTGTGTTTGCATCTTTGAGATGATGACATCATCAATGTTCCACAGAACAGATGTTATGTGGAGGGGGTGAAAAAGGGGATGTTGGATAGGACACTATATAAAAGTTCTCCTGAGTGAGAGTCAAATAAGAAGATATTCAAACATTATACAATGACTACAATATACCACCAACCACACATACACCAGTTGACTGAGGTCAGCTTTAAGTACCACACCTATGAAGATACTGAAGCTGTATTTCATATAGTGTAAGACTAGCACCACAACAGAAGTCTGACTTTAATAATGTCAGCATGCACTTTCTATGGGATGACATCATCAGTGTATGTTAAGAAGATATTTGGGTAGGAGTGTCTGACATTGATGTGGACTCACATCCTGGTGTAAAATTTTCTACAGATTGACAGTTGAATGAAGAGACATACACGCACTCACGTTGACATCTGTGAGATTAGAAACTTTACAAGCTGCAGAACACAGTACCTAATGTTAGAGCCACCATGCAAGTATGTCTTTAACAGTGTCAGAATGTACATTATAGAGGATAGGATCAGTGATGTATGCTAAGAAGAAGATATTGGGATGGTTGTATGAAACTGCTGTGGAGTCATGTTTCAGTGTAAAAGTATCTTCTGAATGCTACTGGAGTGAGGGCAACAGGACCTGGACTCATGCTCTTCTGACTACTCACTTACACACACACACACACACACACACACACACACACACACACACACACACACACACACACACACACACACACACACACACATGCACACACTAATACATAGACACACACAAGTTGACTGCTGGCAGATTAAAATTCCTACCTATAACACAAGCTAGAAAATACCATACTTAGTGCTCACAGCACTGCAGAAGTCTGATTTTAATAGTGCCACAGTGCACTTTATACAGGATGACATCATCATAGTCTTGCGAGTAAAATATACTGTTATAAGACTTGTTTGAAGAGACAGGACTTGTGATATGATTGTGTGAGCACAGTTTGCAAAATTACATATAAATACATCCTGGCAACCTAGGTGAAAGAAGCTGTCATGAATGCATATAGCAGAAGTGAAACAGACATGTACTTGTTTCTCAGGATGTTGTGTAGATGACACACACACACACACACACACACACACACACACACACACACACACACACACACACACACACACACACACACAAACATGCACTTTGGAAACACAAGTAGTACAAGGATGTAGTTATGTGTCTTCATATTCAGATGAAGGTATGTCCACTTTTAATACAAGTTACTGACAATATCTATGGGATATGGTCATGGATGACCTATAAACCCATAGCTAACGTAACAATGTAGTTATGCTCTACAATTCTTGAGTCTGTTGGACAATGGCCCAAGTCCTGATATATCATTTGCAAGTGCATTGCTGCAGGGCATATGGATATCATAAAGTATGTATTCAATCATGCACATGTCACTGTTCTTCTCTTGTGTTTATGAATGCATTTCCATGTATTGGAGAATTACAGCCCAGTGACCAGAGTTAGACATGCTATACACATCTTCACTAAGCACATCGCATAGAAGCTGATTTGTACTGATGATGTCGAAGTATTAGTGCATGCATGATTCAAATTTCAGGAATTCAACTACTTGGACTTGTGAAGTAGCAGTGTCCACTGGTGTTCATTGCCAAACTATGTGCAAATAGGGACATAAAGTAACTTACTTGATTGGGGATAACTGCAGCATACATGTGCTTGTCATTAATATGTCCTTTGTCAGGCTTGCAAGATATGTCATTGGAGAAATTGTTGGCAGCTAGTGTGATGTGCATACTCAAGTCTATCTTTGAAATGTTAGGTACAAAGTTTCATTACATAAATAACTGTTGGCCTTGCCTTCCCCAGTTGTGTGACATTAACCACCAAAGAAATGTAGTTCTCTTTAAAGGAAAACAGTGAAAAAATTAATATAGAATGCCTTTCTTCGCTCTAACAGGCTCAGCAGCAATATGCATCCATCAGCACTCTGGACAGTACTGAGAGTTGAAAATACACCCACTGCCTAGCTTTACTAGTGGCACAGGTTGTAAAAGCATTGAGTTCTTAGTCAAAGTGCAAGTGAGCTCGAGTTCTAATCCAGATGATTCTCTTTTTTACAAATGCTATCAGGGTATCATTAGCTGTGTAAATGAGATCAGGAATACAAATGCGACTATCAATAACTACAGTAAAGTAGGAGTCTTCTCCAAATTGTATCAGTAATGCCTACCTCAATACCTAAAATTAGTAGCTGTTTTGCAGGCCTCATTGCAAATCACAAGTTAATTGTGTGTACAGCTTGCTACAAATGACAAGGTGTGGTACAGTTTTTGAAACAATTAGTATAACTTAACGTATATGCTAGCTATTTGTGTAGGGCTGGATATCCTGGAAAGTGTGTACTGTGTGCTTCTTCACAGTAATGAAAGTTTCAAATCATATTAGATGAACATTTCATGCATCATTACATGAACATGACACAAAGGGAATCCTTCAGCAGATCTGAAACCTTGCACACTACAGGAGCAATGATCCCTTATTGAAGCAAGGTAACACGTTTGCACTATCCATCAGCAGAGTCACGTCACTATGTAGAAAACATGATATGACCTGTTCATCCATCAGCCTTATAGATACACACCCATAAAGAGATGTGTGAGACAAGCGGTGCATACAAGAAGAGATGGACATACACATAACAATGTTTGGTGTCACGTAGCATTCATGGACATATTTTTGGTCTGTTCTAATTATTATGCTGCCATGCTCTACAGTATGAAGTGGCTGATATAGGGGTACAGAAGGGTTAGAAGAGAGTCAACAGGCTTATGACAAGCAGAACAATGTTGGATAAATATGTCATAGTTGGGAAGATGTAATTCAATGCAAATAATCTTTTTTGGCCAGTATCCAATATATCTCCATGAGAACTAATAATGGTGGAAATGTTAACATGTGGGTGATTAAACATATAATAGACATATGACATGACACTCAGAAATGATATGAGATGCATCTGGAATCAAACCCTTGATGCTATAGGTAAAAAAAAAAAACTTCAGGCAAGTGATGTATGTCAACAGTCCACATAGGAAGTTGCACTTTATGACATCCAGCAGTGTACAGAACTGTCCAAGTAACCATTTCAAAGTACTGCCATTATTCAGCCTTAACTCTGTATTCCTATAGTGCAGCATGTTTAAGCACCTCTGCATGAAGATAACTCGACTAGTGCAGCTGATGGCAAAAGCTCACCAGGTTTTGCCATAAGACATTAACATCTTTTCACTGCAGCTCACTATTGGTGCACAATTCCAAACTCTGTGCAAATGCAGTGGACATATCTGGCCATGTGTGCTGTGTGTGATCCTACTTTTTGACATCATTAAATGTGTGACAATGTGATTAATAGGAAAGTGGTGAAATGGGAGGGGGGAGAACAAAGGGAAAGCAATAAAGGAATTTGCAGGCAGCTGATATGATGTGCATGCTGTAGGCTATCTTTGAAATGTTGAGTCCAAAGTAATGATAATATGTAGACAAAATTTGATGAATTTAAGCTATTACAACACAGATGGGTGGCAGAAATGCAATGATGTTGAATAGTCAAGTGGACCAAATCAAGTGAGTCGTGGTGTCATGAAGACACATATGCAAAGTGGAGAACTATGTATGGGACAATTTTTTTTTTTTGGATTTCAAAAAGAGGAATATTTGTTAAGGGATATCGTATTGTGAGGGTCAGGTAAGTAAGTTAGGTGAGAAAGCAGCTGCATACAAACAGGACAAACATGATAGACACAGGAATAGAGGGATGTGATGGACACAAAAGGTTGAGGGAAATCATGACTGAGGATAGGTAGGGGACATCAGAGGCACATGTCCATGAAGCATGGGTACAGTGAGAATCTAGTCCTCACCTGCAGATCTGTTATCACTGTCCCTTTCCTCAATTACCCATGAGACTGCTTGACATTGGGGATTCTTTTATTTAAATAATCAACTTCTCCAGATGGCTGATGAGGGCTCCAAGTCCAGTCTCTATTAGACCATGCACCATCCCTGGCATCACCTAGTGGGTGACTTAATTACCACTCCACTAATACTCCTGGAGGGTACCACTGTACCAGCAGTCAGGGCAATGTTACTAGATGTAGATGGGCCAGGTAGTGCAGGGGATGTGGAATCACTGCTAACAGATTGCTTCCCAGAGGTGCTTGGCATTGGTGTAGCAGCCAATGGAGGGTTGGCAGGCCAAGCCACAGTGGTTGGCCCACCTCCCTGTACTGAAATGCATTTGGTTTGTTGGCAGAAAGGTATGACATCAGAATGATGTGATTCCAGGTAGCCTACAAAAAAAAAAAAAAAAAACAGAGAGAGAGAGAGAGAGAAAGAAAAGAGATTAGAAACTAGAATATTATAACTATAAAATGTCATATTCATGCTTTACTACAATAAATATGTTTTTTCTTATTATAGCAGCTATAGAGCACTCACAGTCTTAAAAATGATTGTGAATTGTTACAAGTAATCCTTGGAATATGCACATATTTCATATATGCTTTTAAAAGCACTACAGATTAACAGCATAGGATTAAAGCCACTATTGCTACATTTTAAATGTAAAAATTATACTTGTGGAATGAGAATCTGTAGGTTATTGTGGGAACTGAGCTCACACAATCTGAATACAGTATTACACTTGCTTAATACAATTACCAAGAGCTACTGAAGAAAGTGCGCATACTTGCTGTTACAGTTAAGATATGCATGCCAAAACTGATACTCATCTAGGGAATCAAAATATATTTAGTACAGTCTAGGTCAGTTGTACTGCAGACATATCCCTTGCCTCCCTGTGCTGCTCCAACTTCTCATCATGTGCTTCCCTGTTCACCGAGATTTTCTGTGCAGCTCCAAAATAGAGAATGAGAGAAGAAGAGACACAAAGCACTATGCATACCAGCTTTTGTCATCTACAGCATTCCATATGATTTCATGTTGCTTGATCTGTATACTTACACAGCTGTGGGTGTCAGTATTTCAAAACTCATCCAGCCACTGGTCAAGTTGATCCTGCTTTCACCTCTTCAGGTTACTGAAGTGGTGTCTACACTACTCCCCAGTGTGTGGTATGTCAGTTGTACTAGAGACAGCCTTAGCTACAGTGTTCCAAGCCTCAACCTTGTACTGAGACCAGATATAGTCCCCCTGCAGCAACCAATGGCTGTAGCGCTTCAAGAGGAGTGGAACAAATATTTTTGACTCTTCCACACACCACCTCTGTGCCCTGAATATGGAGCATCCTTCCCATCTTTTGCCACATCTGCAATGCTCCTCCTACAGCAGTTGCAATGGTTTCCTTGTAATTTGTGACATCATGTTTTATGACCAGAGCACAAACATACACAACCATGCCAACCACATTTACTCAATGGTAAGTGAAGAAAAAAATTGCCAAATAAAGAAGAAGGGAGTTTATAAAACAAAAATGATGATCTGACACTTGGCCTTTATTTATGGCAAGTGTGCTGCTACACATGGTCACACTGTGCCCACTGGTCAACACTGAAATGATAAATGACTTGTCTTTTAAGCCATGACTTTGAAGGGATCAATGGAATGACTTGACACATATTTTGTGGGGACTTGCACACTGTTAACAGAAATTTGTACAATATGGGATTCAAACTTATGTAAAAGAGAATACATATATTTCCACACAAGTGATTATTTCTCATTGCCATAGAATAAGTGTTTTCCAACTATGGTCATTATAGATATACAGTTTAAAGAGTGACTGTTGCTATCCTTCAATTAAGCCTGAATGTGTGAGACATTAAAAGGTCCTAGATTATGCATTCTCAGGTGTGATGCAGGAGTAATGTAGGACACTATACATGAAATGTATAAACTTGCATGTCTTTAGTAATATAATTTGGAGTTATGATACATACCTCACAATACATTTTAGTTTACAGTTATACTTGGGTTATGGGAGGGGTGTAGATAATGGTTAATAAAGTATTGTGTCCATCAGAGATATGTAACTGCATTACTATTATTATTATTATTATTATTATTATATTACTATTATCATCATGCTAAACTAAACACATAATATATATATGATATCTATGGAAATATGTGTATGCAAGCAATAACCGTACCTTTCTGTCAATCAACCTGCTATACATAGCAATCGGTATGTAGTATTACCTTTATAATCAAAGTTTCGTGAAAAGTACAGCTGGGTACCCTTACTAAGAAGTGGAGTTTGTTGGATGTGAGCCCTGGTTCACCTGTGTTTTGACCCTGAACTCAGTGGACTTATATCTCATGCCACAGGGAAAGCTAGGCAGCAGGTGTATTTTCCACATTGAGTACTGTCCAGAGTGCTGAACGACACAAATTCCCGCTGAGCCTGTTTGCAGAAAGGAAGGCAAATCAAATTAAGTTTTCACTTTTTTCTTTAAATAATTTATTTTATTTATTTTTATTTTACATTTGTTTACTGGGAAAGTCCAAATGGATATATGTCCTTTTTCAGTGGAGGCTCAGGGAGAAAAGCTCCAAGACATTGAGTACAAAGTAAAGAATGATAACAGAGTATGTAACACAGAAACATTGTAAATATAGTTCATACAGAGAATTTGTAGTTACATTCGGAGTAACAGAAATTAAACAATGACAATAGATAAGTATACAGAGGCATTTAGTTTGGCAGATGTAGTGATTATAATGACTATTTGAAGAGTTATGTGCAGTAAACATAATGCTTATCACAGTAGTCCTAAAAACTTTAGGGTAGAAGGATTAATAGAGGGGTAAATAAGCAGAGTGGAGGAGAGGACTGAGCTATCCAGGGGAGCTGCAGGAACAGAGTCAGGAATTTGCAAGGTGGTTTTAGGAGTTTTTTTAAACTGCAATTTTGAGGAGTTAGTCACTAATGCATTTGGTAGTAATGAACTCTGTGCATAGGTAAAAAAAACATGCAAATGTAAAAGGCAATTGCAAACATATATTACTAATAAATCTTCACTTTTTAAGCAGCTAACTGTGTTTGCACAATGCCACACATACACATAAGGTAAAGGTAAAAAAAAAAAGGACAGACAAAAGGGAAGCAAAACAACTTGACAGCCCTGGATTTGCACCATCAGACTATTGCACTGACATGACACAGTTGTACCAGGTTATCTCTCTTTGCCACAGACACAGCTTTGTAATCCCAATCAAATCATGTGCATACAAGCAAGTAACATTTCATACACAGTATTAAAAGTTTATACAGTTGAACATTCTCATTTGATTGTAGATGTGTACATAACATATTTAGTGGAATGAGCCGTCATTACACATTATTTATGACTATGTTTGCAAAACTGCCGATCTACCTTCTGTTTGTATTCTGGAAATAATTCCCTTATCTCCGCTTTACTATCAGACATCCAATCGCTAGTGCATATTCTTTCATTTTTCTTCCAATGTATGAAACAAATACATGACAATCAACAACAGCAGAAAACTGTGCCATTATGACAAGAAAATATACATGTGATGTTTGTGTTTGTTTAAACGCTAACTGCAGTTAGTTCCACACATTTTAAGTGTATCTTCAGTGACACACCCACTTCAGCGAAGGGTGTTTGTGCATTACTGGGTTTTGCTTCAGTCAGAGTAACCATTTACAGGTGGAAGCCATTGGCACCTAACAGTGGTGTAGAGGCTGCACTATGTTTAAGCCTGCTATATGAAGTTAAAAGTTTGGTATTCAGCACTTCTAATGAGTTCACACCTCATTTGCATCTTCAGAGTACTCAGAGGGCTGAATCTACACTGAAAGGTAAAAATGTAGCTAGGGAACTTGAAGGGAAGGAGACTGCTTTCAATTATGTTTACTGCTCTACTTGGAGTGTACAGATAAGTACACTTTTTGGATGGCTTTTTCTATTGTGAGTATTTCAGTTGCATGGGCCAAGTTATTTAGTTAACTGCATAAGTATATATTACAGATGTCGGTCTTGTCAGGTATTCATATAATTGCAGGACAACTTACATACATTCTGCTTAGCTACATTTACAAGTACCAGTTAGGCAGACATCTGCCATCCATTCATGTTCTTGCATATTTATTTTTTTTTATTACATGTTCAGCACTTACCTTCATAATCCTGCAGTTACAACTGTTGGAATTCAAGGCTGACTCTGACTGATACTAGCAGTACACAGTCATTACATGGGGATGTAAAGGTTGTGAGCATTGCCTGTCATCATCTTTAGTGTATGTATGTACATAGGATAAAAAGTATGCTTATTAGGTGGTCAGCATGTGCACTATCTGTTGCATCTTGGCAAGGGTGAGGGCATATTGTGCATTGCCTACATCTACCTGCACCCACAGTAGCTGGTGGTTCCCCTTCTGACTCCTCACCTGCGTGTGGCTGTTGTGACCTTGCCCATGGTGGTGGAGCATTTGCTCCTTGGTGCTCATCCTGCAACTGTTTTTACAGGATGATATTGAGTGGGATAGCACAGAATGTGATAATTTTAGCACAAGTACTGGGATTGTACTGCAGAGCCTCCTTGATGTATCTAGGCACTGAAACCATGACTTGAATTGTCCAGACACATGCTCTATGATAGTTCTTGTTTGAGTGTTTGCCCATTATATCATTCCTCTGTGGGTGGGTGTGGATTTCTGTTGGATGTTATGAGCCATGGTTTGAGTGCATACCCTGCATCACCTAGTAAATTGGCTTGTGAGACATCACCCCTGGAAAACTGCTGGTAGAGCTGTGAGGTTTGCCTGATATGGGAGTCATGGTTGCCAGCACACACATTCAGGATGATTCCCTTAGCATTACACATGACCTGGAAGTTAATCAAGTGGACCTCCTTTCTGTTGCCATAGACCTCTCCCTGTTCCCCAGGTGGTGCTTTGATCTCAATGTGCATGCAGTCCACAGTGCCCAAGACATCAGGACAGTGTGCAGAGTTCTAGCTCTGTTCTCTATTGTAGGGGGATGTATATATAGTCACTGGCATGCTGTAGCATAGCATTCAGGAACTGGTGTAGGATCCTGCACACTGATGCCTGTGACACCCACAGCATGTTCCCCGTGGGTCACTGAAAGTTTCCTGTAGCTAGTATTCTAAATATTACACATAACTTTGTCTCCACAGGTATTGGTTCCCTTCAGTTTGCCCTTAGTCTCAGTTGAGGATGACAGAGGTTGCAGAGTTCCTGGCATGTTTCTCAATCCTCCCTGCCGCACTTTACTATTTCCACCTCATGAAAACCATGAAAAGTTAAAAAGCATCTAAATAACCTTCTCTTTCTTGCCAGGGGTCTATCATCATCAGCAGCAGCATAGACTTGAGCCTATTGCACATACACATGCAAAAGTCCCTAACATTTTCCCTCCAGCACAGTTTCTGTGGCTGTATTACACTAGGTTTTGGAGTACAAGTTTGAATTCACAATTGTTTTATACTTTGTTGAATGGCTTCACCATCTTGGATTGGTTAATTAGCACACAGATCAGCTGCTTATGCACTAGTTTGCATACTGTGATGTTTATCATGTTTGTGTGGCTCTAGGACTGAGCTAGGGACAATGAAGACAGCAGCTTGAACTTTGATCATTGTGTACCTGCCAAAATGCATGTTCTGCAATATAATTTTGGTCACTTCATGGAGATCAGTGCACTACATTTTATCTCACTGAGCTGACTCATTATTGGCTGTAGTACTATATTCTGTAGCCTTCAAATAAGCCACCTTATAAAAAATTAAAAGGTTACAAAAGTTCCTTTCTACAAGCATCACAGGCATGGAAAACTTGAACTATTCAGTAAGGTTTCAGAAACTCTGTATTCAGCTTTATAGGTCTCTTAGAGCTGATCTCTTGTTCTATACGGTAATGCCTTACCCAGATCTGTTTGAAAGTCTGTGCTTGGAGTACACTGATAGGGGTGCTAAGAATATATGGGGGACCACATATTGCAATACATATCAACAAATATAAAAAATAGCATATATGTTATACAATGCCTTCCAACACAATGAACTAGTCTTCTACTTACAGTTAGGAGAGATCAGTCATTAACATCATTCAGAAATATTTTAATACAGTTGTATATAGATAGATAGATGAATAGATAGAGAGTAAGTCTTAGGAAGCACCAGAGACAATGTTTGTCAAAAAATGCTAACAGTGCCATAGCCACACTTAGAGAAAT
Source organism: Protopterus annectens (assembly GCF_019279795.1). Classification (NCBI taxonomy): domain Eukaryota; kingdom Metazoa; phylum Chordata; order Ceratodontiformes; family Protopteridae; genus Protopterus; species Protopterus annectens. The sequence continues at coordinate 1,009,255,676 of NC_056727.1, read as the reverse complement.
TGTTGACCAGATGACTAGAAGTGAATTAATGAACTATTACAATAGTGTATGAGTTCCGTTAATTCTGGAACCTAAGTGGTTACTTTTACTACTACTTTTGGTAGTGAGTGTTTCATATTAGAAATATATATATATATATATATATATATATATATATATATATATATATATGTATATAGTTTCACTTCAGAATCCTGAAATATCACAGTCCTGAACTTCAGAATCCTGAAGCCCAAAATCCTGAAAATTCAAAATCCTGAAAATTCAAAATCCTGAATCCCAAAATACTGAAAATATATAGGACACAAATAATGACAATATTCCAGTACAAGGACACATAGAAACACATACAAGACATAGGATAGCAGTTTTCACCAAATATAGGCAAGGGGGGCAAGCCCCCCTGCACCCCCCACACCATCTGCCAATTAAATATATGAACTGCAAGACTGCACCCCACAGAAAAAAAAGGGAAAACATACCATCACAAGTTTCATGACTGCCTGTTGTAACCTTAGTAATGTTCACTTTAACTTGCTAAACTACAACATAACTCATGAAAGTGTAGTGACATGCAATCTTGGAGTTGATATATTTAAGTTGCTGGGGGTATGGGGGTGCAGGGGGGTTTGCACCCCTGCTTAGATTTGATGGAATGTCATATGGTTTGTGTTGTCAGTATATGTATCCTGTGTGTTTTCAGTATTTTGAGATTCAGGATTTTGAGTTTTCAGGATTTTGGGCTTCAGTATTATGAAGTTCAGGATTGTGATATTTCAGGATTCTGAGGTGAAAGCATACATATATATATATATATATATATATATATATATATATATATATATATATATATATATATATATTTATATTTATATTAATAAAAATTGGTATACTTTTTGCGTAACAGTCCTGTTTTGGATATACACCTTTCAGAGTCTTATATGTTTAGTTATAGTTGTGGTAAGAATTTAGCGTAAATTTTAAGTAACAATAAATATGGATGTACATACACTTCTCACATTGAACATGCAATTTGGCTGCTTTTAATTTGATAAATTTAATTATTGGGACAGTGCTTTGACTGAATGTTATGTTTCTATCCGTAATAGCTATAGGTCATTTGATATTCACCACCTCGTTATTGCACCACACATATTATTATTATCTCATTTTGCATGTCTGCTATATTTTATGTGGGCAAGACTTTGTACATATTTAAGGAATACATCTGTGCCCACTTCAGTGGGATAAACTGTCTGCTTTGAATGTACCACATTATATTCTACCAGAATAAAAGATAAACTGCTGTAAGGCAAGGTGTGCAATTGATAACATACCTATGTTCTTTCTGAAAAGCTGTTATTATTTTGTGTTGATGTACAATACCAGTGTTGTGTTATCTGTATTTCTCAGTACAGATTCTAGTTGATTTGGAATGCTTCTAGCGCCTTACAAAAGGTTTTATTCTTTAAATTGATGTGAAGAATTTTTCCCAAGTAAATCTGAAACATTATCATGGAAGTCTCTAAATGAGCAATCAATGCTTTGTCAATAAAACTGATACATCACAAGGTTGACATGTAAATTGTCAACATAATTTAATTGGACACACTGTAAAATGTGCATGCTCTGAGAAATAACCTTGGAGCTTGCAAATGATAAAAACTTCTTTTTTTTTTGCAGGGGGCAAGCTCCCCTATACCGCCATACCCCCTGATAAGTAAACATGCCAATTCTGAGATCACACAATAATGAAGATAGGGTATTTTTCTCAACCACGTTATTAATGCAGTCTCACAAATGGGTCAGTCAGATTCCCTGTTGACTAAATTGTATAGACAAAAACTGAAGACCATTTAAACAATTGACCAATTTAGCCAGACCCATATTTGTTTCATGTGTGTGTGTGTGTGTGTGTGTGTGTGTGTGTGTGTGTGTGTATATGTGTGTGTGTGTGTGTGTGTGTGTGTGTGTGTGTGTGTGTGTGTGTGTGTGTGTGTGTGTGTGTGTGTGTGTGTGTGTGTGTGTGTGTTCCATGCATGCACATACGACTACAGGGGGAAAAGAAACACCATAAAAAGGTGAACTGTGGTTTTACAGTACATAGCAAAAACAAACAAATCCAGGACATGTGAATTTAAGAAGGTAAATCTGGGGAGAAAAAATTCTTGTGAATACCAAACACCTTAGATCACTTTCACTCACTGAAGAATTATTTATGCATTCCTAATAATTTAATGATGGGATAATGATCATAAATGCCAGCTTGGAAATGCCTAATGAAATTGAGCATGGAAGACATGGCTGAGTAAATATTTTAAAATATCAAACAAATTGATCTCAGCACAAACCAATACTCCTTACAGGAGAACAATGTGTACATGGATGTTATAGTTACTGATGACATCCAGTAATGCTTATATGGTGATTACGTATACAATGATGTCATAGCTACTGATTGCATCCTGTACTGTTTACATGGTGGCTATATGGACAAAGATGTCACATTTACTGATAATATCTAATACTGCTAATAAAGGCACCATCTTTACAATAAAGTAACTACCATGATGATGCAAGGCTCATAATGGCCTTGTAAACAGAGCTTGACAATTATAGGAGAAAACAACTGGAAGCATTGCCTCCTCCCCGATGTATTTAGCATGGTTGGTATAATTGTTAAGATGATTACTTCACAGACACAAGGTGTACAGATTGAGTCTCACTTTTAGAAGGGGGATTGACTAGGCTCAAAATGGCTCACAAGGGCAGTTAGCCTAGTACTTATCTATGAACTTTTGGACAGATGATTTAACTGCATGATATGCCTGTTCTTTAGTACTGTTAAACTTTCACTAACTGTGATAACTAACAGTGCACAACACAACACTTTCAAATCTCATTATCTGAAGCAATGCATTTATGTTAGAGGATCTCTTTCCTTATAAGACTTGAGCCAATATCTTACTGAATTGTTCAAACCTAAATGACTTCCCAAGGTGAAAAGTAAACAAATGTGCAAAATTGTAGGAATCCTTAGCAATTATTGCATTTTTTCTTCAGAACTTGTAAGCAAGCATGTCTTTCAAATGTGCTAAGTATTGCTGGTGGGACTTCATAATTTATTTGCATTCATTAGACAGTTACATTTTCCTCTGAAGCACTCTTCTAGATTGATATGTGTACAGTGTTCACCGGTTTTGTACTTGCAATTGTGCAGAAAAAGTCCACATAACCATTTCTACTATTTGAACATCAGCATGAACTGCAGTTTTCTTAAATCCACAGGGAAATAAAAGAGCATTGCAAGAAACTTCAATACTAAACTATCAATAATTATGTCACAGGTTCTGACATTCACATAACAAAAAGAGGGAGCTGAATGTCACTTCTTTTATATTGTATTGTTTGGACTAATCTTTTAATCATATGATCTTAAACCCTTGTCACAATCTTTTTTTTATTTTTAAACACCTCTGGTATATACAAGCATTGGAGCCATTTAAAGTAAAGTATATCAACCTGTTTTTAAATCAAGAGTTACATGTTAAATAATTATGACTGAGAATTGAAGCATTCAAGGATTTTTCATTTCTCTTATTTTTTAATATCCTTAGTATGTATTGCAACGTGAAACACAGTCTCAGCATCTTTGTGCAAATTATTTGACCTCATTTATTCTCGTTTGTTCAATTGCTTAACCATACTTATTTGTTATATGAATTAGAACTAGGGATAAACAGCAGTTGAATAAAACAAGTTTCTTTTTAATTAAACTTGGCAACAATGATCATTTTATTCTATGTTTACACATTAAGAGTCAGTGGTATCTGTGTGCCATCTTTGTTAGGTGCTAAGGTATTAAAGGCCTCAGTCAGTATGCTCTTAACTGTTGCTAATAATGGCCGGCTGTATTTAGATGTACGCTTTCATGCAAGTGGCCATGCAAAAGATTGAACCAGATAAATAAGTTCTCAACTATCTAAAGAGATCTTTAGAAAAAGCAATATGCAATTTAGCTATCTTTGCATTTCATTTGAGTTTCAGTACTGATTACTTCGCAGTAAAGAAATGTAGAAAAGCCTAGAAAATAATGACAAATTACACTACGGTATTGCACACATGGACATTCATGACTGCATCCAGAAATTTCTAATTTAAACATCAAACTTCTGTTGTCTATCCTGTCCCCAACAATTTATAAAGTGGTCTGCACTGTACATGTAGCCTAAACAAGTAAATAAACCAGTTAAATGCAAATATTACAAAACATACATGGGTGGCCATGGTGGTGCAGCGGTTAGTGTTGCCACCTCACAGCAAGAGGTTTTCCGGTTTGATCCTCGGCTGGGGTGCTTTCTGTGCGGAGTCTGCATGTGGTCGCGTGGGTTTCCTCTTCGTGCTCCAGTTTCCTCCCACATCCCAAAGGCATGCTGTAGGTGGATTGGACACTCTAAATTGGCCCTAGGCATGTGTGTGTGTGTGCTTTCCGTGGAAGGTTGGGCGCCGGGCTGGCAACTCGACGCTGTAAAACTCCACTGCCAATCATGAGCGGAAAGGTGACGCCTAACCAGAAAAAGTTGAAAGAAGCAGAATTACAAACTGTACATATTTGATTATCTTAACTGGCCAGACAATAGTATATAATAAGTATGCATTGCTCTGGGTATGGTCATTCCTGTAAGATTTTCAGCACATATTGTTTTTAATTTATATCTCAGTCCCTAAACTGCAGCATTTTGTGCTGCAAGTTTTATGTCCTGGTCAAGCATTTATTTCATTTATTTATTTTAGTTTAGTTTACATTTGTTGACCGGGATAGTCTGACTAGATACATGTCCATTTTCAGAGGAGGCCCGGGGAGAAAAGCTCCAAGGTAGAACATACAGTAAAAATCACAAAACTATTACAAAGTTACACACAGTTTACAGGCTTCAGTTGAGCAAGCAGGTAGTATAATTATAATTAAATAATAGATTAGGTAATACATTTTTAAAACAGTGTTGACAAATTGACTAGGCAATGTAACATGATTACAGACTTTGCACATGAGTTGATAGAATAACAAACTCAGTTATCACGATTACTTTTAGTGGCTAGTATACTACATGTCAATAAGTGAATATAGTTACTGCATGTGTAATGCATAACTGGCAACAGCTAAGAAGATTAGAAAGAAAAAAAGAAATCCCCAGCCTGGCTCACAATAGGAATTTGTTGAATGTCTCTGTGTAAGCAAGTTTTTCATTTTGCTTCACATTAGATAGACATTAGAAAGCTCCTGTAGATATAAAACAACTTGGTTTCAGCATTAGCAATATACCTCTGCATTCTGAATTCAAATAAAGCATAACATTCTTAAATAACGCAGTGGCTTTTATTATATTCCATTGATGCCTTAATTAACAATCTAATTCTCAGACCTAAAAAAAAATTCCATTTTTCTGGGCATGAATGGTGCGAGTGATTCCATAGGTATTTCTGCTACTCAGAATTTCTTAAATTCATTTCTATAAGAGTATCCTACATGCCCCATAGTTTATAGTCTATTGATGAGCCTGCAAACCTGCATTATGCTTTTGATACAGAATATGTTGCATAGAGTGATGTTGTCCATTCTGAATCACAAGCAGTAGCACAAAAGTCAGCACATGTTGGCCATGCTGGAAGTATCAGAAAGAAAAAAAGAAAAAAAGAAATCCCCAGCCTGGCTCACAATAGGAATTTGTTGAATGTCTCTGTGTAAGCAAGTTTTTCATTTTGCTTTACATTAGATAGACATTAGAAAGCTCCTGTAGATATAAAACAACTTGGTTTCAGCATTAAAAATATACCTCTGCATTCTGAACTCAAATAAAGCATAACATTCTTAAATAATGCAATGGCTTTTATTATATTCCATTGATGCCTTAATTAACAATCTAATTCTCAGACCTAAAAAAAAATTCCATTTGTCTGGGCATGAATGGTGCGAGTGATTCCATAGGTATTTCTGCTACTCAGGATTTCTTAAATTCATTTCTATAAGAGTATCCCACATGCCCCATAGTTTATAGTCTATTGATGAGCCTGCAAACCTGCATTATGCTTTTGATGCAGAATATGTTGCATAGAGTGATGTTGTCCATTCTGAATCACAAGCAGTAGCTCAAACGTCAGCACATGTTGGCCATGCTGGAAATATCTATCAATCACACTGTGTGAACATTATTTGAACTGGTATGTATGAAAAGGGCATTTTCCTCTTTCTGCAGGGCTAAGATGTACTGAAAGGGGAACTTCCCATTTCTGCAAGGTGCTGTGACTGCAGGACTGAATATATTATGCAGATGCAAGTAAAGGTGACCAAGACAGACTCATCTCGAGCTTGGCTTGAGCTTGACTATAAGCTAGGCTCAGGCTCATTATCCAGCAAGTTAACGTGTCAATAACAAACCATGCCACAATTGCAAGTTTCTTTTTCTTGAGTAACTGCTGACTGTTAATTCTATCCAAACCTACAGGCTGAGAGTGCTATTAACTCCAGTCAGCATATCTAAGCATTGTGGTTGGCTGGAAAACCAGAGAAGGTACTGCCACAGTTCTGAAAAAGAAGAGGATTTAAGCATTTTACATAGATGAAGACTATTTCTAGAAATTGTAATTGGGCAATTATTTTATAAAAAATATTGCTGCTCATTTTTAGGATGAGTGGTGCATTATTTCCTTTACTCCGGAGTGCTTGCATGCTTCCGCAGGTGGAGATGAGCCTGTTTTGCAAGATAAAGAGATATTAGGAGAGCACGGAAAGCACTACCAGCACAGCATTGGAAGAATTCTTTCATTTTTATTGAGGCAAGTCTCATTTTCTTAGTTGTCCCTGATTGAACTCAATTGTTCAATGCAGTCAATCTCTGAGAAGTGCTTAGTGTTATGTTTGGGGGAGATTATACGTGCTCAAGAGCAATATTTTAAAATTACTATATTATTATAGCATTTTTTTTAATTTTCCTCACCATCAGGCAATACTGATGTGCACAGAAATGGGCTGCCTCTTTGGGGAAGAGGCATGGAGACATATTGTACATGAAACCACAAGGTCATCCTATGATTACCCCTGGCAAATAAAAATGTTATGACTTGTTGGGGACAGTGTATTTGTTTACTGACCACAAGCTGAAATAGCAAAATGTTTCTTTAGTTCTTAGATTTTCACTCTTTTATCAGTGAGAAAATTGGTGTACAAAAAGGGACTATCAGTTTTGGGGGCATACAATACATGATTGATATTTTTTTGGAGGGGCAGTATCTATCAAAGGGCAAAGTTTGCCATTATTATTGTATTCTGCAACAACTTCACAGTCAGAGGTGATGTACCTTCTCAGAAGGGGCACAATCCACTGAAACCATGCATGCATTTTGTACCCAAACAGGTTATTAAGTATACTGACTTTTTACTATTATTATTACTGCAGGCTGCCCTAAGGAAAGTGAAATATGGTTTCTTACATAAAGCTAGCAACATCCAGCCTTTTATAAGGCCATTGTTGTTCCATTTAGGCAGTGTATTTAGTTTTTACCTTTGGGCTATTTGACCATTTCTTTCAAAATGTGGTGAAACTACAGTATATTAAATCATCATTACACTAGAAAGGGAAAATGTTTTTTTTTTCCAGTAGCCAAGGCTACATGTCTTGTACTGCATACAGAGTGGCATACTTATATGTTGTGCTTATTATAATTTTTATTCCCATTTTTTATTGCCAGCAGATCTGTAGCTGTACCTGGCATAGGGAAGGGTGTAGCTTGGTGCTAGTTGTTAGGAAGTTTAGTGAACACACCATCAGTATTCATATATTTGAGTGAATGCTGTCAATGTCAATTCAATTTTGGCTGTAACTGTGGTTTATTTAATCCAAAAAGCACCTCTGGGATTTCAGACATGTTAATTTTAACCTAGCTAATGCTCCATTTGTCAGCTCTGACTCAGCTCTTCTTCAAAAATCCCAGGCTTTCTGACCTTTATATTTAAGAAGGGAAGCCTGCTACCCATGCATGCCGGGGCTTTCCCAATAAAAAACATGGGTAGATTCCATGTTATATTCCTTTTTTTAAATTGAAAGAGAATCTAAGAAAACAAAAAAAACCATTGTTTTAGTCTTTTCTTCCCTAAAAGTGATTGGCAAATTGGCATAATTATAAGGACAGTTATTGCACCTTCACAGAAAATCTAAGTATAATGCATGTGCATGGACTGCATGATTACACTCTAAACTCAGAAAAAAAAAACAGGATTGTTTAGCACATTTCTGACATAAGAAAGGTTCTTAATGCTGTTGTTAAACATCTCTTAGCACTGCTAAGCTCTAGTCACAGACTACAGTTTAACAACAAGTAATAGCAGCAGGAAACAGCAGCAAAAGCTAAAGCAGATTAAAAAAAGAATTTATAATATTAAACTGTGTCTAATGGTCTCAAATTGTTGTTATTTTGATAATTTGATGATACATGTAGTCTTGTGGACTGAGAAAATCATTTGTTTTTCTGTTTCTGATTTAAAAGTTGTTAGAGACTTCAGTCTGCCAAGCCTTGTACCTGGCACTTCCTAATTCGGAAATTCCTGTTATAGACTCCTTTTGCCTTCTCCATGTGACTGTGCATAGAGGGCAGCACTGTTCACAGTTTTTTTTTCTGTAAAAATTTATAATACCCTGTGGCATGTCCAAAAAATCCTCAGGATTCAATAAAGCTTACATGGAGTGAAAGAATAGTGCAGCTGCTCCTGCACTGAATATGGCTGCCGAGCGATCCAGTAAACAAGCCTGGGGACCTGCACGAGCCTGGCAGCACTATTCCAGCCTGGACACTACTGAATAATGCTAATAACCTCATTTGCTGGTGAAAACCATGCAAATGAGGTGAACTGGTGATTCAGTAAAATGGAGGCATGACAGCTCAAAGCAAAGCATGTATTATACCCCTTAGACATGCCAATGGCCGGTAAGCACATTTACTTCCCGAACACCCATGAGGAGAGGACCAGCAATGTGCACCTCTTCCACCATGTAGCAGAATACCCAGAGGTACTAGGTGCAATAGACTGCATGCACAGCCACATCAAAGCACGCCCTGGTGAACAGGGTAGGGTCTACATCAACTGGCAGGTTATGTACAATGCCCAGGGCATTATCATGAATGTGTGTGTGGCAGCCCTGGAAGCTATTACAACTCCCACATCTGGCATTCATCACAGCTGTACCAGGCATTTGCCAATGGGGACATCCCATATGGCCATCTGGTGGGGGATGCTGGCTATGCTGACTATGCACTGATGCCGTGGATGATGACACCCATCAGAAATGCACACACACCCACTCAAGAATGCCATAATGAGGCACACTCACAAACCAGGATCATTATAGAGCATGTGTTTGGGATGCTCAAGTCATGGTTCAGCTGCCTTGACATATCTGGTAGAGCCTTGCAATACTCTCCAGCCACATGTGCACACATGTTCATAGCATGTGCCATGCTACACAAAATGATCCTGCGGAAAATGCTGTAGCAGGAACAGCACAGGGAGGGGCCACCCCCCCCAACCATTGCCAAGGTCCCCACAGGCGCAGAGGGACTCAGAGGAGGACGCCCCTGAGCCTGCTCCTGTAGACAGATAGAGGTGTGCCCAGTATGCCCAGGCCTTCACAAAGAGGCAATGCATAGCACACACACTGACACTGTGGGGACCCAGGGACTGACACCTCTCTCCGACTCACGCACACAGTAAAATGGATGCCACACACATACTTATAGGCAGTGTACAGAGTCAGCCCTCACCCACTGTCCTCACAACTACTGCAGGTACAAGGTAAGTCAGTCTTCTAAAGAATAAATGAATGGGGTAGTATGTTCTGCTATCATATCTATGATATCGCTGCATGCATGCAAGGGAATGGGGTGGCCTACTGGGGTAGCAGCAGACAACTGACAGCTATGTGGGACACTAGGAAATGTCTGTCCAATACTGGCTTCCCCACACTATGCAGTATTATCCAAGGTGACAAATCCCACTGCAGTATATGGGGGGGGGGGGCAACTAAGGGGGGAGTCATAGGTCACATGCATGGATGTCAATGTGGGGATCACATTCTCACCCCTCAGACTCACCCAACACGTCAGTCATAGAAAACCATAAAGGAATGTCTAGAAAAGTCCCTCAAATTGCGAAAATGATGGAATACCCCCCTACAGACTTGCACAGTGATATCACAACAGGCCTTCCAGTTGCAGTAAGGCTCTGAAGGGTAAGAAGTCTGAAACTCAATTGTATGCCATTACAATCTAACCTGTGGCCTCTAGTGATATGCCTGAATTCCCCAAGACAGGGCACAATACTATGCTAAATGGAACCAAAATATAAAGCCAATATCAGCACAGTATGTGCAAATGTGTACCGTTGACAGGTGCACCCCCACACACACCCATATTCCCATAGAAATGCAGTAACATGTAGGTTTGTATCATAATAACAGCAGAGCACATATTGCCAGGGCTGTCCCAATCAACATGATGTCTTGTTGCATGTCCACAATATGCAGGGATCAGTGATCTATGTATATGCATGGGAAATACTGTCAGGATGTGGCCAGCACTTACTCCCGGCTGTTGTGTCTTATTGACCTTGATACAGTACTGTGGTAGACATGGCCATGTTTCAAGAATCGCAGTACCAACTATTTCACATGTCAGCTACACCTACAGTGGGAGTTGTACACACTGCCCGATTGTCAATATCCATTACTGCCGATAAGCTGGACAGGTCATGGACAGGGGGCCGGACACATATGAACAGTACACAGGTCAAAGTAACCTACACATAACTCCCAAATGTACAGACCTTTTGCAGAATGTACAGAGGTTTGCATCATATTTGTGCTGTCTCTGTCATGAAATAGTGGTTGTGTGGCAAATCACTGGCAAACCACGAAAGTCTAAAGTCAGAAAATAATGATGGATTGTAGTATCTCAGACCTCACACCCTATAGAAAACACGAGCTAATGCAACAACTGTTATTGTATCACCCTTTTAGGTTGTAAGGCCAATAGTTAAAATGGTCCTTATATTTAGGCCTTTGTCACCCAATTACGTATGGCTTTGTACAGATGTCTTGCTCCCATACGTAGAGAGGTAGGGTGCCGAGTTGCAAAGCAGGTATCTGAAGGTCAGTGTACTGGCAGGTCAGCACTGACATGTCACTGGCCAACAGCCATACCCCTGGAATGGCAGGTTGTCACAGAAGGAACACAAGTATGCCTTGTATATCTGTTCTGCTTGTCCTAACATTGCATTCGCCTGCA
>NC_056727.1:1009219342-1009239342 GCF_019279795.1 Protopterus annectens | reverse complement strand
AAGCCATTTCTTACCCAGTTCTGTTAGGCATGCTACATCTAAAGAAACCCGATCCATCCACACCACCTGCCCCAGACACCTCAACCCCATTTCCACAATGAACAGAACATGCTGGAGGACAGGTTCATAACTTAGAGACTGGCCATGCTATGGAATAGACTTCATATACATGTCAAGGAGAGCATCTCACTGGCCCTCTGCAAGAGAAATCTGGATGAGTGGATGGGGAATTGAAATCTCACCCTGGGGTCACTCCAATGGCTATACTCAATAGACACACTAGGGAGTAATGTCAGGTGGCACAATGCTAGGGTAAACCTATGGGCTAGGCTTGTAAAGGCTCCATGGCCATTCGCCTAGTACACACCTATGAACCTATAGCTCTCAGTACTGGCATACGTGTGTGTATGCATTAGTGTGTATAAAAGTGTTTGTGAGTGTGTAAACATGTAAATGAAAATACTCAACCACACAGACAGTGACCACACAAAAATAAAAAACAAAAAGTTTTTATTTTTTATTTTTATTTTTGTATGGTTACTGGCTGTGTGTTTGAGTTATTTTGCCTTTTTTGTGTGGTGCTACATGTAGGTGAAAGTACACCTCCCATTGCCATACATTACAAGGGCTTTACAGCTTCCTTAGGACACTCTTCACCCTACAAGCCCCATGGGGTGTGTGTGTGTGTGTGTGTGTGTGTGTGTGTGTGTGTGTGTGTGTGTGTGTGTGTGTGTGTGTGTGTAAGTATTTATAAGTGTGTATATTTGTAGGATAGGATACAGCATTCTGAGGCCTCACTCTCCCAGTACACTGCCCATTGCCATACTTTACAAGGGCTGGTGATGTTGTTCACCTCACAAGAACCATGGGACACTCTTCACCCTATAAGCTCCACGGCACTGCAATAAATACATAACACTGTAGTAGCAAAAACGAGATAGGTAGGGGTTTTAATCTCAGTCCTGACAAATGTGTGTGTGTGTGTGTGTGTGTGTGTGTGTGTGTGTGTGTGTGTGTGTGTGTGTGTGTGTGCGCATGTGCGTGTGTGCGTGTGTGCGTGTGTGTGTGTGTGTGTGTGTGTGTGTGTGTGTGTGTGTGTGTGTGTGTGAGAACTGTATCCTGTGTATGTGTTTGAGTGAGAACTATATCCATGGGGGTTATATTTTTAGGCCATGGTACTCCCAGTACATGTCCCAAGGTCCACTTTACAAGGCCTGTTGTGTTCATCAACTATAGAAGTATCTGCAGACACTCTTCAGCCCAATAAGCCCCGTGCCACATGCAAAAACTATGTAACAGTATGGACTGACTAACAAGATAGACAGGGCTGTTAATCTTGATTCTGGCAAATGTGTGTATGAGTGTATTTGTGGTTATAAGTGTGTATAACTGTAGGTTAAAGTATTTTGAGTCCTTTCTCACCGAGTACACCTCCCATTGCCATACTTTACAAGGCCTGGTGATGCTGCTCACCCTAGAATTACCTTTGGACACTCTTCACCCCATAAGCTTTGTGACGTGTGCGATAAATGTATAACACTGTAATAGCAATAACTAGATAGGTAGCAGTTCTAATATCAGTCCTGGCAAATGATTTTGTGTGTGTGTGTGTGTGTGTGTGTGTGTTTTTGTGTGTGTGTGTGTGTGTGTGTGTGTGTGTGTGTGTGTGTGTGTGTGTGTGTGTGTGTGTGTGTGTGTGTGTGTGTGTGTGTGTGTGTGTGTGTGTGTGTGTGTGTGTGATGTGTGATAACTTTATCCATTGTGTGGCTGTGGTTTACAATTTTAGGCCATGGTACTCCCAGTACACATTCCAAAGTCCACCTTACAAAACCCACTGTTCACATCTACCATAGAGGTATATGTAGACACTCCTCAGAACTATAAGACCCGTGCCACATGCAACAGCTATGTAACAGTTTGGAATGATTAACATGATAGGCAGGGCTGCTAATGTCAGTAATGGCAAATGTGTGTCTATGCACTAGTGTGTATGGCAGTATGTGTGTGTGTGTGTGTAAACTTGTAGGTGACAGTATTATGAGTCATGTCCCACCCAGTCCACTACCCCATTACCATACCTCACAAGGGCATGTGCTGTTATTCACTTTACAGGTACCTTGCAACACTCATCACATTATTAGTTTCATGCCACCTGCGAAAACCACATAACACTGTACTACCACTAACTAGATGGGTAGGGGTTCCAAACCCAACACTGGCAACTGTGATCTTGCGTGTGTGTGTGTGTGTGTGTGTGTGTGTGAGTGTGTGTGTGTGTGTGTGTGCGTGTGTGTGCGTGTGAGTGCGTGTGTGTGTGTGTGTGTGTGTGTGTGTGTGTGTGTGTGTGTGTGTGTGTGTGTGTGTGTGTGTGAGTGTGTGTGTGGGAACAGTATTCTCTATGTATCTGGTCAACACAATATCCTCTGGGAGTGTGGGTTTTACCAATCTGAGGTGTGTTCCACCTACTACACTTACCTTTATCCACTTTACAAGAGCTACAGATGTCAACTACAATAGACTTACCTGTATACACCCCTCAGCCCTATAAACTCTGTGGCACATGCAATAACAGTTATACAGATCAAGTAAATGTGTACATATACAGCTGTACCTCAGCTATGACAAGCTCAGTGTGTTACCACTCTGCCATACCCATCATTGACAATGTCTGCAGGGCCACATCCTGCTGCCACACAGACATGTAGAACATAAACAGACTACAGCATGTGAGACTACATTTAGTCAGCATTACTAACACCAATTATGCACCACGGCTGAAAAGGTACACATACACTGCAGTGTACCCATTACAAATGCCAGCTGACAGCAACTTACACAGCATTACATAGCTAAACTGTACTTAATTCACCCTATGCATCAGAACCATATTAGCATGTCCCTGCATCATGGTATGGATGACAGGGATGTGGCACAGATATCATCATATGCACCAGGTTTTGTGTGGGTTTGCTAGAGGCCTAGGCTGGGCCATATGGCTGACATCATGTGTTTGTGTTTGGATAGGTGTTCTATGAATGGGCCATGCAGGGGTGGTTTGTGTGTGTCTGGAGGTGAACTGGTTGTGATGGTGATGTGTGTGTGTCTGTATGCACACAGTCACACCATGTGTCTGCCCTACACAGGAGTATGTTGGACAGCTGTGGACTATAAATGGCAGGGTGAACAGTTCATCATCTACAGTCATGGACACATGAACTGGTCCTGCCAGGGGTCTCAGTGGCACCACCAGGTCCAAGGCTAGATGCAGTACTACTCTTTGATGATGACTGCTGTCTGCTGGATCCATGTCCCTGATGTGACTGACCAGAACCACGTGCCTATGGCATGCTGCATTGTGATGTGGACAGCAACCCATTTTGGTAATGCTGGTGGTACTGCCACTACAAGAGTGTGCATGGCCCCATAGACCCTCACCTGATTGTGGTGCTGACCTATGTCAACATGGCTGCTGCCCATCTCCCATCACATGCTCCAGCACAGACATTGCATGGTCGAGGAGTGCCACGGTCTCACCCCACCATCTATTCATGACCTCAGTATTCTCACTTGTGACCTCAACAAGGTCATGTAGGTTGCCACAGACAGAAGGAAGATGTGCATTCAAGACCCTGAGTATTTGTCTGGTGTGGTCAGTACATGTCTGTGCCTCCATGATGACCTGAAACATGCGGCCAGTGACACATGCTGTGGTACTTACGACAGGGGCTGGATGGGCAGCAGTCCTCCTGTGAGCAACCCTGTCCATCCACCTGTGTGGGACCTCATCTGCACTCTGGCTATGGCAAGTGTCTAGACTCACACTTGCCATCGTCACCACACTAGCCTGTTCATGCCACCACCCACCAACTGTCCATTATCTGTGGCCACTGGTGACAGGATATGTGTGGGCATCATGACTGTGTGCGGGGATGTTGTGGACAACAGTGCGATGCCACCTGATGGCAGAGGTTCAGCCCCTGACAACCCCACCTGTGCCTCACTATGACTAACATCATTGTCAGAGTCTGCAGAGACAGTGACATCAGGTTCTGTGCAGGAGGGACCACGTCCCCATCACCACCTGTGAGGCTAAAACAACATATGTAAATTAACACTTGCACTATAAGGTTGACTAATACACACACACACACACACACACACACACACACACACACACACACACACACACACACACACCTGGTACAGTCTGGCACAGCTGTGACACCTATGGGCCCTTCAGGGCAGATGTTACGGTAGTTCTGCCTGCTGTAATCCATCTCTGTCACAGCGACTGTCCAGCCCACAACAAAATGTGACAAATCCTCCTGTGTGATGGGCCAAGTAGCAGAATGGTAATTGTGGGCAAGACCAAGGCTATTGGAGTGAGATATACAGTGTCACCAAGTGCATATGCATGTACTGTAAGAGTTGACTTACTGCTATACAGACCACACATAGTGACAAGGTGTAACAATATGTGATGATCACTGCTGAGAGGTCAGAACTGTATACTGTCAATGCAGTAAATGCACAGTTTAGACTCTCAAGGATTCATTTCACACAACATTGCAGGACAGTCTGCAATACATACAGGACACATAAAGTACTAGGTGCATAGCCTCATAAGATGATACCAGGCTATTGGCCCTGATGCTCTCATAAGCCTGGCCCAGACTTTCACCCATTCTCCATCCAAGCCAGCACCTGTTTCCCCTGTCCATCTGGGACACATGCAGTATCCCAGGGGTGCCTCATCCATTTCCCATACAGTCATCCAGCTTCATCTTCCAGAGGGCTATACATGTACTCTGCTTGACATGGGCAGGGAGTGTATTTTAAAGACAGTGTATTGCGTGGGACAACACACTATCCACCCAAGTACTATACATGTCACAGACCAGGTGAGGACCTTGCGTGCATGATGTGTGAGTACAACATGTCTTACAGATATGCAGTAATGCTATCGAGGCTGGTTAGGACATGGCCTTGCATGCCAGACACAGGTCACCTATGAACAGTCTGTTTGAGAATGAGTACAGGGGCAGGATTTCAGCTTACCTGTATAGGGTAGGTGTTGCAGACCCTGGAATTGCCTGGTCAGGAACTTCTGTGGTCTCTACAACTGCTGCATTTGCTTGGCAAGATTCATGCCAAAGGAGCCATTGTACTTGGTAGTGCATCTGGCAAGGGTGGAGTACACAATTTAATATGAGCGCTTTCGGTAGGATCAATGTCCCACCTTCTTCAGACAACAGGAACATCAATTAACAGAGTATTTAAAAGATAAAAACCATCACAATTAAACAATTAAGAGATTGCAATAAAAAACCTAGTTGTCCTTAAAGCAACAGTGGATTACCAAAAGCTGTATGCTGAATGCATCTATACATAAATATACCTTACGTTTAAAAGTCAGGAATGCTGAATATTATAGCCAAATGGACTCACATTTTCATGTGCAATACTATAATAATTTTCAATCACTTAATATATCTATTATACTAAAAAACATAACTTATTCCATATAAATATAAATATAATATAAATATAACATATATATAATATAACAAACAAAATTCCGGATATTACATAATAGGTGAATCTAGAACATGAATAAATATATATAGGTTATAAAAACTCATGTGCAAATAACCAGAAAAAAATACTACAAATTAATATGGCTGTATTCCTCTGCATAATAAATTTAATAAATAAAATTAAATGTAAGGATGATGTAATTACTTCATTATAAAAATTATCTAAAGCCTATAAAAAGTTTATTTATATGCCTACATATGTACAAACAAATATCAGGGGCAGTCTAAAACTTAACACTCCAAAATAGAGTTACAAAAGTATAACCAATACTGTAGAAAACTTCTTGCCAGCTTGAACTCAAACAAGTGAATAATATATGGCTCATAAATGTCACTTAATATTACAGTCTAAAATTATACAGTAAACAAACTCGTAATACACTACTTCGATCATCTATTTAGTGCCAAACGTTTCAACATACTTTTAATGGATATATATTTGTTTAGGCCAGGATATATGTGGGCTTCAGTTCTAATCTGCCACATAATTTCATCAACTTCTAAATTTAATTGCCAAGGACCCCCTCTAGGATCCAGATGTCTTTGTTGTAAAATAGAAAATTGAAATCCATAATCAGGGAAGTCAACAATATGTCTAGCCAAAGCGTTATTCATGTCTTTTTTACTAATGGCATAAACATGTTCATAAATTCGTTGTCTCAATTTTCTCTCAGTCTTTCCGATGTAAAATATGGAACACTGAGATCAAGTGGCTACATATATAACACCTTTAGTGTGGCAATTATACCTTCCATTTATACAAAATGCTTTATCTTTCAACATAATTTTCTTGTCACCACAGATGAACTTACATTGGTGACAGGCACCACATTTGTACATTCCAAAATTGCCATGAGTCGAGGATGTTACATTCCTTTCTAAGATAGCTTTTAAATTAGAGGAATATAGCCATATTAATTAATAGAATTTTTTCTGGTTATTTGCACATGAGTTTTTATAACCTATGTATATTTATTCATGTTCTAGATTCACCTATTATGTAATATCCAGAATTTTGTTTGTTATATTATATATATGTTATATTTATATTATATTTATATTTATATGGAATGAGTTATTTTTTTTAGTATAATAGATATATTAAGAGATTTTAAATTATTATAGTATTGCACATGAAAATGTGAGTCCATTTGGCTATAATAGTCAGCATTCCTGACTTTTAAACGTAAGGTATATTTATGTATAGATGCATTCAGCGTACAGCTTTTGGTAATCCATTGTTGCTTTAAGGATAAATAGGTTTTTTTATTGCAATCTCTTAATTGTTTAATTGTGATGGTTTTTATCTTTTAAATACTCTGTTAATTGATGTTCTTGTTGTCTGAAGAAAGTGGGACATTGATCCTACCGAAAGCGCTCATATTAAGCTGTGTTTAGTTGAAAGATTTTTGTTCTCGGACTCTGCTTACAGCAATACCCGCCTTTTCTGGTTTTATCAGGGTGGAGTACACGGATGTTGTGGCCTCCCAGTTCCTGAATGACATACTCATATTTGTGAGATGGGCCATGTAGATGGCCTTCCTTACAATGCTGCCCACACAGTGGGAAACAGGTTGCTACCAACCTCAGTGCACAAGTCACCTCACGCCTGATTGCATGGTCAGTACATTATTACTGTCATACTTAGTGTGGATGACATCTGCCACATCATGGGAAATGATGCCTTTTCTGGCATTCAGTATGCAGTAATGCTTCTTGCACCAGTCAGTAATAAGGTGAGTTCCTCTTGGGGGATGCTCACATCCATAGGGGAATGTAAGACAGTGGCCAGCTCACAAGCATCTGTACACCTGGTCAGCCACAGACCACTGCTTTTGTCCTGTATCTCAGATACATATATTTCAAACATTAGAGGCCACCAGGCTGATCCTTGGGGTACACCATTGTGGAAGAATCTATTAATAGAGGTGGGTTCCACTACTTTGACTGAGTGGGTACTATCATTGGGCCAGTTAGCTACTGCTCTGGTAACCTACAGGTTGGTGCCTAGCAGTGTATATTTCCTGTCCACCTGGGGCTTATTGTGAGAGGACTGGGCTAGGTGAAGGTAGACATTGTTCACTATCTTCCCGTCTTCCCTGTGTTTGTTGACCACTTCAGAGAGGTCAACCAGGTTTAACAGGCCTGCTCTCCCTTTGACAATACCATGGTGTGCAGGCCCAGGCATTTCAATGTTGCTGATGTCCCTGTTCATAATGTCCTTGATATTGCCTTCCATGCCCTTGCAGCGCAGGCTAGTTAGGCTGATGTGCATAATATTGGCTGGGTCGGTGGATTGCTCCCCTTTTGTGTATAGGGATGACAGTGGCTGTCCTCTGTACAGATAGGATGACATCAGTGCTCAGGCTGTGGTTGACTGCAGTGTGGAATGGATCTGAGAGCCCATGCCTATGTTCATGTACGATGCAGCCAGGGATGTATCAGGCCTATGGAAACCTCTGTGTGTTGCCTTTGAGAGGGCATTACAGACCTGCTTCCTGATGATGAGGGGAGGAGTCAGGTGTTGTACATCTACATGTGTACCAATGGGGAGACGGGGGGGTGATGTTTACACTTTACCTGTCTGCAGCCCGTTGCCTATATCTATGCCATATGTGTATGTGGTGTTATTCACCAACACTACATAGCAGATTTGTGTGTTGCCTCTGGAATTGCAGACACATGTGTGGAAGGCCTAGTGATTGGCCTTGGTGGATGCATCCAATTTGCATTCAAAGACAGCCTTAGGGTACATCACCTGTGACCATAGTTGCTTGTGCAGATTGAGGTGGCATTGCTTCCAATGAGGCACCTGTTCCTTCTTGGCCCATCCAGCAATTGTTTCCAACTATTATGGTATTTGTGTACTGCTGCTGTCCACCACAGGTGTTTACCCTACCTTGAGGGAGATGATGTTGTCCTTACAGGTATCGCTGAGTCCATCCAGCTATGTAGGTGCCCACATAGTACTGTGGTGTGGGCCTGAACACTGCTGCTAGTTCCAACAAATGTGACGTGGCTGTACAACTACATCTACCAGCTCTGAGGGTATTTATTGTCATTTGTGTACAGTTCATTCTGTTTGACACTGTAAAGGGGGGGGCAGGGGACATGGTGACCTGAACAGTGATGGCTATGTGGTCAGATATTACCAAGGCGGATGGCACTGTAAGAGTGCTACAGTGGCTTTTTATGTTGGTTAGGACCAGTTAAAGGATATTTCCACCTGTTGTATGAGTGTTGACTGAATGATCCACTGCATTGCCATTGACAAAGCTGAGGAATCTATGTGAATTCATGTTCAGGTGGAATAGGTCATGCACACTATGGTTGGGTACTTAAAGTCACCCAAGAGCAGGGTAGATCATTGAATCCTGACAGATTCCAGCAGGTTCGAATAGGTGTGGAGGGTGTCCATAGTCATGGTTGGAAGACTGTAGCTAGCTATGATCTGAGTAGGTGTTTTGTCAACTGTTAACTGCACTCGGGATGTCACTTGTGCATCACACTGTTTGGCCAGACTGGAGGTGTGTATGTGCATGCTAATGTTCAACACTCCACCTCCTGTGGCTTTGCAGGCCTTCATTTGGGGTCTAAACATATGACAGGATGAGTGACCTGGCAGGGTTGGTGTGCTCTCCACAGCTACAAAGCAGGTGTCAGTGACTGCAGAAATGTTGGCATCCTACAGGACAAGGTACGCTTGCATTGACATGGGTTTCATGGTAAAACACCTAGCTCCTGTTAGAGCAAAACATCTGCACAAAGGCACGCATTAGTGGTGAGCAAAGGCCAGTAAATAGTGTCACTTTATGAATCTAGCTGAAACACAGTTGCCAGCAAAGATGGTGTCACATTCACAGGTCTACTCTGCAGGATATGACATCTGACAATCAAATTTATGCTAATATGTTATGACTTCAGTTTTTAATGGGTTGTCAGTGATGTGCCAGACAATACACAGCTGTCTGAGGCATTGACTATAAATATGAGGCAGACATATGGTCTGTCTGCAAAACTCTGAACAGTTGTCAGGTATGGGCTCTGTATATAACATACAGGTCAACACATACTTCTGCGCCTGTTGTGCAGTATGCACATACCCTATATACGTTTCCTACATTTGTAATCAAGCATATGTATCAGACTAGCATTCACAGGTGACATATGAATAATTACAACATCCCACGTAGCTGGCCTAGCAGTGATACACTCAGTATTGGACAACAGACACTCTAGTGGTATTCATACATGAGCTGACCTTTGCTTGGGTGACTCAGGGGCCAGACATGTGCTCCATGTCAATGCAGACAGGGCAAGTGGGAATGGCCATAGGTGCTGGACAGCAGCATGAGAGTCCAGCAGGTCTTTTTGCGGCCTAGTGTTTAATGTCTCATTTGACATCATTGCATCTCCCCTTCTGCATTCCATTACAAGCTTACATGATTGACATACATATTATAGTGCTGGAGTTTCCTCACAACAATGCAAATAGTTAAGTTTGAGTAATCACAATCTATCTTTGTGTAGATGGGTTGAAACCTGTGTTGCTTTGGCAGCAGCTTGCCTTTTGTAGGCACTGCTCATGAGCAGGTGATGGCCTGTGCACCAATATGTGTCTCCCACTTGATACTTGCACCCAGAGCAGCTGTGTTGTCTTTCCATTTGCTAATGTCATAGCAAAACAGTGCTCTAATTATGTCTTTCATGTGGGCCTTACCCCTTTTCCTTGCCTGTGTGTAGGACATTATGGAGGTGTGGGGGCTACAGATTTACAGACAGTAGGTGGGAATACCTCTCTGAACAGGACATGTGGAGACAGCCCAACAACATGGGGGAGAAAGCTGCAGAAATTTGTACAGATTGTAAGTCAGTAGTGCTGTTATACACATAGATGGTTGCTAGATTAACAGGGTTCATCTGGACATGTATTTTCTGCGTGACTTGATGTCTGACAGTGATATGTCTCTGACATACCTCTCAACTGTCCCAGATGTCCACAGACTGTCCAGATGTTTGCCTGTTATGTTTGATCTGTTCCTCAGACAATGTCTGTTTTTGTGGAATCAATAGAATAATGTGAGGATTGTAGTCAGTAAGTGTTGACATCCATTGGTGTTTCAGATATCATATCCTTCAGGGATGTTATGTTATGTTACAACAAAGCCTGTGACACCAGCAACTGTTTCAGTTTAATACTGCAACAACAGCACTGAATGTGGTGAAACAGTCACCAGGTGTCCAACCATTGAATAAAAACTGTTTATTGAGTAAAATAGAATTTGAACGCTTAACAAATCACCGTGTTTTTCATCTCTCAATTCAGACTTCATCAGACAAACACAAAAAAATACAAACATCCCTATATATGCTCCCATTCCATTTAAAATATCCAATAGGAACAACTAAATGTTAGCAATCTCATTAATATGTAATCATACCATTGCAGTAACTCATTTTGACACTTGACAATATAACAAACCATGTTTTTCACTGGAAACTCAAGATTTTTCACTCCTTGCAAGGATGAAATCATTTAAATTCAACCATCTTATGGAAAATAATTATTGAAGACAAGTATATAAATAACTAGGGTTACCACCTGTCCCACTTTACGAGGGACAGTCCCTCTTTGGGCTGTTGTGTCCTGACAAAAAATTGTAAAAATGGCAAATGTCCTGAGATTTTAGGACAAAATTATTTCCTATATTTTATGTAATAGTTGCATAAAACAGTTATTATGTATCTAAAATACCTAAATGTTATAAGAAACAAAATAAGCAACTAAAATGCTACAAGAATAAGCTTTTATTTAGGCAAAAAAGTTAAGTTCTATCCTTCGTACTGGCCGTGGGTATGTGTCGGCCTGTAAAATCTGATGTTTCTACCAAAAATGTCCCACTTTGGCCATTTGAAAAGGTGGCAATCCTATAAATAACTCACCATATATAAATATAACATGATATATAACAATCCATAGACAACAGTGCCACCAAGTGGTCAAATGTGCAAAACAAGCAGACATTTCATTTCTAACCAAGGATAAAGTACTAGTAAGGCAGGATGACTAAAACCTAAAAATACTTAATTCTAAATGACTATATATATATATATATATATATATATATATATATATATATATATATATATATATATCTATGAGATTAGATGTGGATTGATACAAATAAATATAAATACAAATCATTTATAAATTCATTAAAAAGTTTTTAACCAACAATAAAACTTCATAAAATGCATTTAAATATCATAATCTAGCTGCCCTCATTTTTAAAATGGGTGCAAGGGAAATTCCATCATTAATTCCTGGATATTTATTAGCTTCTAATATTATTTGCCAGTATAACTCACAATATTCAATCTTGGTTTCCCACATACCACCCCTTTCATCTTTCGGAACTTCTTCTATAACAAAGAACTTCTATTTTGCCAAAGGGCAGGCTGTACTATGTCTGAACAAGGCATTACTTTCTTTCTTATTTCTGATAGCATTCATATGTTCATAAACCCTCCTCCTTATTTTCCTCTCAGTCTTACCAACGTAAAACACGTAACATATCTCACAAATTGCGATATATACAACACCCTGGGTATCAAAAGTACTGTGGGTCCTACCCACAATCTCTCTCCCTCTGGATTCAATGTATATGCAATCCTTATTAACCATCAATGGACACTGATTACACATCCCGCATGGGTATGTACATCTTAATTTTGTAGTCTTCTTATGGCTATCATAATGAAACATGAACCAATCCTTTATATTCCGCCCTCTCCTATATATAAATTTTAGTGATTCCTTGTTCTTTAACTTTAAATCAGTTAAGCTTCCAAAATTTTTCCACTCTCTTTCAAGAGTATTATAAATAACCCCTGAATCCCCACTAAACTCTGTAACAAATGCACTCACATAAGAACTATCCTCTTTAAAATTATATTTTTCAATATTCTCAATATTTTCCTTGTTTTCCAAGGGTGACAATTCCCTTCCTAAAATAGGTTCAAATCTACATTTCCGTCCCTTGCTTACTTCCTTCCTTACATTATTACGAAGTTCTACAGGGTACCCCCTTTCTACAAACAGCTGTATTAAAAATTCACACTCTTCATAAAAATTTCTTTCACTGGAAGTCATTCTACAAATTCTAACGAATTGTCCCGTAACTATACTTTTTTACTGGTACAAAGGGTGCCCACTGCTATA
Source organism: Protopterus annectens (assembly GCF_019279795.1). Lineage (NCBI taxonomy): Eukaryota > Metazoa > Chordata > Ceratodontiformes > Protopteridae > Protopterus > Protopterus annectens. The sequence goes on along the minus strand of NC_056727.1, from coordinate 1,009,226,523 downwards.
ATGTAAGTAGGAGTTAGAATAAGTTTTCTTTCTGTATACTTTTGACTTAAACGTTCTCCCATCTTTTACTAATTTCACATCCAAATAATTAATTTCATTTGTCCCAATATCATAAGTAAACTTTAAAAAATCAGGAGAACCATTTATGTATTGTATACATTCATCTAACTTTTTCATACTATCTTTCAAACAATGACTATATCATCCAGAAAGCGCTTATATAACACCCAACTATTTTGATATTCACTATTGAAAATATTCTTCCTCTCCCATGTAGTAAGAACCAAATTAGCATACAAGGGGGCACATCTGGCCCCCATCGCCACCCCACTTTTTTGATGGTAATATTCTCCTTGGAAAAATATATAATTGCATTTCAAAACCAGGTTCAAACATTTATATATATAATTATATATTTATATCTATATCTATATAAAACTCATTATCTCTTAACTCACCAGTGAATCTTATTGCTTCCTCAAACCATTGTAAGCCTATATCATGTGGTATAGAACCAAATAGGTCAACCACATCTATTGGTACAAATATAAGATTCTCGTGAAACATATCTTGTTTAGTACTTCGCAATAAGTCCCAAGAATCTTTTAAAATAGATTCACCTTTCATCATCAATTTTTTTTAATTTAACATCCACATATCTAGCCAGTGGGGAAATGACTGTACCCGCAGCTTCCACAATAGAACATAAGGGGGGGGGGTCCAAAACACTTTTGTGAACCTTCGGGATTCCAAAAATTGAAGGTATCTTAGGTTTCGTATTATGTAAAAATTCAAACATTTGCTTATCAATGAATCCCTTTAAAAATAAAACATGTAAAGCTAAATATATCTTTCTATATCCAATGTGAATCTCATTTTTGGAACAACTATCATATTTTATTTCATCTTGCAAAATCTGCAGCATTTTAGCTTCATACAAAATATTGTTCATCAAAACAATTCCCCCACCCTTATCAGGTTTCATTACCCTCAGATTCTTATTATTCCTTAAATCTTGTAGCAGTGCCCTTTCTGGTAGGGTAAGGTTAGGTGTAAATTTATTTTTCTTTATTGCTTGTCTTAATTCGCTTTCCACTATATTTTCAAATTTTTTTAGTTATGGGTGTATTGGTGGATTCCAAACACTCCTTCTTTTTAATACATCAACCTCCACACTTGCATTTGATGTATCCTCACAAAGTAATTCTAAGTTTATCTTTCTGGTGAACATTTTTAAGTTGATTATGAGCCTACTAATATCACATTTTGCTCTAGGAATGAAATTTAAACCCTTGGAAAACAAGCTGAAATAAATATCATTAATTTCCACATCAGTATAATTAAATATATTAAAATTATCACAAGTCCAAAGAATATCCTTAATACTACTAGTACCAATGTTTTCATTATTTAATTCCTCGCAAGCTAAAATAACATTTGAACTCACCTCCTGCCCCTCCCTCTCCATCCATTCTGTGGGAAATTCCCATGTCGCTGATTCTTTATCCTCTCGGATCTCCGGGGGGGGGGGGGTATTCTAAAGGGTCATAACCATTTTGTGGGCACTCATGGTATACTTCGCTATTTTCTTGACTCGTATCATTCTGCCTAACCCCATCCACCCCAGGGTGGATTTCTGTTGTATAATTAAACATAATTCTTGGTTTTGGATAATGGGTACGATTTTCATATTCAAAGTTGTCCCTAACTATCTTCCTTTTCTTCTAATAAGAATTCTAACACATTTGTTGTCTATTTGTTTTCTTAAATCAAAATAATTGTTTTTCTCTTTATCTACTGTAAATAAAAGATCATTCACAATATTTCCATTGATTATATCAATTTGTTCCATCAATGCATTCATTTCATTTTCAGTATTTCTGATACTTGCTCTCATTAGGCTGAAGCCCCAACCATCAGACATATTTATTAATTCATCATAATATTTAGTCCCCTCTTTAACATTGATTGGGAACTTCCAAACAATCAAGCCCTTCGGCACAATGTTTAAATGTATGCATTCTTTCAAATAAGCGTTATCCATATGTAAAGTCTTATATTAAAACTAACTCATTTAACTTTTGCAAATGACCAGCATAGGATAAACTAGTATCATCCTTAACACCATTCAAATCATTAAAGGCAACTTTTTGTTTCAGCCATTCATTTAAGTTTGGCAAATTGTCTAAACAGTCACCTTGCTGAACAACAGTCTTCTGCATCCTTCTGGAAATATGGTTACAACCATTCTGCAAACTGCCACTATCATTGTTCACCAAAATACGAGGGAAACTATCCTTGCCATCAGGACCAGCACATCGATTCTCCGCTTGGCTCTTTTTAGCCATACCAACTTGGTCGGCTGATATAGTTCGTTTTTCACACACCATAGTAGTATAAGCACACTGTTTCCCAGGCAAGGAACCATCCCTGTTGTGCTGCGTTAGCGATAAACATAGTGGAGTTAGTATTTGCACCAATTGGGTAAGCTGCCCAATACATTTCAGCAATTCATTCGAATTGTGCCTTTTCCCAGCCAAACCATCTGGCGAAAAGCTTTCCTCCAGCTCCATAAAACAAAAAAAAAACAAACAAAAGGAGATATCAGTGCCAGAATACAATGAAATACTGCAACAACAGCAATGAAGGAGGTGAAACAGTCACCAGGCATCCGACCGTTGAATAAAAACTGTTTATTGAGTAAAATAGAATTTAAACGCTTAACAAATCAATGTGATTTTCATCTCTCAATTCAGACTTCATCAGACAAACACAAAAAAAAAATACAAACATCCCTATATACACTCCCATTCCATTTAAAATATCCAATAGGAACAACTAAATGTTAAAAATCTCATTAATATGTAAACATACCATTGCAGTTACTAATTTCGACACTTGACAATAGAACAAACCATGTTTTTCACTGGAAACTCAAGCTTTTTCACTCCTTGCAAGGATGAAATTATTTAAATTTAAGCATCTTATGGAAAATAGTTAATGAAGACAAGTATGTAAATAACTCACCATATATAAATACAACATCATATATAACAATCCATAGACAACAGTGCCACCAAGTGGTCAAATGTGCAAAACAAGCAAACATTTAATTTCTTACCAAGAATAAAATACTAGTAATGCAGGATGACTAAAACCTAAAAATACTTAATTCTAAATGAATATATATATATATATATATATATATATATATATATATATATATATATATATATATATATATATATATACATACATGATTAGATGTGGATTTGATACAAATAAATATATATACAAATAATGTATAAATTCATTAAAAAGTTTTTAACCAACAATGAAAACTTCATAAAATGCATTTAAATATCAAAATCTAGCTGCCCTCATTTTTAAAATGGGTGCAAGGGAAATTCCATTATTAATTCCTGGATATTTATTAGCTTCTAATATTATTTTCCAGTATAAGTCACGATATTCAATCTTGGTTTCCCACATACCACCCCTTTCATCTTTCGGAACTTCTTCTATAACAAAGAACTTCTATTTTGCCAAAGGGCAGGCTATACTATGTCTGAACAAGGCATTACTTTCTTTCTTATTTCTGATAGTGTTCATATGTTCATAAACCCTCCTCCTTATTTTCCTCTCAGTCTTACCAACATAAAAGATGTAACATATCTCACAAATTGAGATATATACAACACCCTGGGTATCACAAGTACTGTGGGTCCTACCCACAATCTCTCTTCCCCTGGATTCAATGAATATGCAATCCTTATTAGCCATCAATGGGCATTGATTACACATCCCACATGTGTATGTACACCTTAATTTTGTAGTCTTCTTATGGCTATCATTATGAAACATGAACCAATCCTTTATATTCCGCCCTCTCCTATATATAAATTTTAGTGATTCCTTGTTCTTTAACTTTAAATCCGTTAAACTTCCAAATTTTTTCCACTCTCTTTCAAGAGTATTATAAATAACCCCCGAATCTCCACTAAAATCTGTAACAAATGCACTGACATAAGAACTATCCTCTTTAAAATTATATTTTTCAATATTCTCAATATTTTCCTTGTTTTCCAAGGGTGACAATTCCCTACCTAAAATAGGTTTGAATCTACATTTCCGTCCCTTGATTACTTCCTTCCTTACATTATTACAAAGTTCTACAGGGTACCCCCTTTCTACAAATAGCTGGGTTAAAAATTCACACTCTTCACAAAAATCTTCTTCACTAGAAGTCATTCTACAAATTCTAACGAATTGTCCCTTAACTTTACTTTTTTTCTGGTACAGGGGGTGCCCACTGCTATAATGTAAGTAGCAGTTAGAATAAGTTTTCTTTCTGTATACTTTTGACTTAAACGTTCTCCCATCTTTTACTAATTTCACATCCAAATAATTCATTTAATTTGTCCCAATATCATAAGTAAACTTTAAAAAATCAGTAGAACCATTTATGTATTGCATAAATTCATCCAACTTTTCCATACTATCTTGCCAAAAAATGACTATATCATCCAGAAAGCACTTATATAACACACAACTATTTATATATTCACTATTGAAAATATTCTTCCTCTCCCATGTAGTAAGAACCAAATTAGCATACAAGGGGGCGCATCTGGCCCCCATCGCCACCCCAATTTTTTGATAGTAATATTCTCCTTGGAAAAATATATAATTGCATTTCAAAACCATCTCCATCAGGTTCAAACATATATATATATCTCATCTTCTTTTAACTCACCAGTGAATCTTATTGCTTCTTCAAACCATTGTAAGCCTATATCATGTGATATAGAACCAAACAGGTCAACCACATCTATCATTACAAATATAAGATTCTCGTGACCAACAAACTGAATAAAAGCTTAAGACCTTAAAAAACAAACACCTGGATTCAAGCGTAATCAGAAAAACGTAACTCAATGACCAGCGAGTAAAACACCAAAAATTTATTATGTAAGCGCTTTTGAAGGGGTCATTTAACTTTATGTGTTAGTATGTAGTATTAGTTAGTAGGTCAATCAGACTGGTTCAACTTATTATATCTATTTTTGAAGTTTGTATTATAGCTGGGTATTTGGATATGTGCCCTTTTTAAACAAGATTCACCAAAGCTGTTAGTTTATTAATGTTAGTAGTGGCTATATAGTACCTAGTAGTTAATAATAGAATGTTTAACATTATTTTATAAAATTGTTTGGCTGCCGATTAATGTGTGGCTTGTGGTGCCCCTTAACTGGCATGGTGATGTCATATTTTATTGTATTGATTTACATAATCATTTTTTATAATGTAAATTAGTTTTGTTAATTGAATTATTGCTAATTTGGTTTTGTATAAAAAGTGAGGTTTATGGAATGTCATTTGTCTGAAGAAGTTGGGGCAATGACCCCTTCGAAAGTGCTTACATAATAAATATTTGGTGTTTTACTCGCTGGTCATTGAGTTACGTTTTTCCAATTACGCTTGAATCCAGGTGTTTGTTTTATAAGATTCTCATGAAACATATCTTGTTTAGTATTTCTCAATAAGTCCCAAGAATCTTTTAAAAAAGATTCACCTTACATCATCAATTTTTTTAATTTAACATCCACATATCTAGCCAGAGGGGAAATGACTGAATCCTTAGCTGCCACGATAGGACATAAGGGGGGGGGGGCTCCAAACACTTTCCTGAACCTTCGGGATTCCAAAAATTGAAGGTATCTTAGGTTTCGTATTATGTAAAAATTCAAACATTTGCTTATCAATGAATCCCTTTAAAAATAAATCATATAAAGCTAAATATATCTTTCTATATCCAATGTGAATCTCGTTTTTGGAACTACTATCATATTTTATTTCATCTTGCAAAATCTACAGCATTTTAGCTTCATACAAAATATTGTTCACCAAAACAATTCCCCCACCCTTATCAGGTATCATAACCCTCAGATTCTTATTATTCCTTAAATCTTGTATTTTTTTATGTTTGTCTGATGAAGTCTGAATTGAGAGATGAAAAACACAGTGATTCGTTAAGCGTTTAAATTCTATTTTACTCAATAAACAGTTTTTATTCAACGGTTGGACGCCTGGTGACTGTTTCACCTCCTTCAGTGCTGTTGTTGCAGTATTTAGTTGTATTCTGGCACTAGTATCTCCTTTTGTTTGGTAACTGTTGCAGTTTGTAACACCATTATGTGAGATATGTCTCTGTTTCCGGCTCCCTGTCCCTCAAGTATGTTATGCTTTTTCCAGATGTCTTGCAGTAAGTGGTTCAGAGGTATGTTATATCATTATTTAGTGACTGCACTCCAGGTATGATCCCATTGACTTAGCAGACTCCTGGAAGTAGTATGCGACAGTGGCCGTAAATATGGTCTTACACCCTAGACATTCTGTGAAAATCTGTACATATGAGAGTTATGCATGTCTTGCCATTGTGAACAGACTGCATAGACTGTGTAGCAGTGTTGTGTGTAGATGTTTGTTGGGTTGAGTAGTGAGAGTAGCAGATGTGAGTGTCATAGATCCTTTTTCCATTTGACTGTGCATGCTGCTATGGCTGCAGGTGGTCTATTAGGTGTGTATGTTTGTAGGGGCAGACTGAGAAATATACTGTAACACTTCAGGATTCCCAGTACACTGTGAGTTGGGCCAGTATATGTTGGTGTAGTGTGAGACTGGCATTCAGGATATGTTTGTTCAGTCGTTCTACTCTAGAGTTCATTTGGGGTACTGGTCTTTTGCTGTGACTGTGGTGCAAATGGTTGTGAGTGGACATTTTTTGCACCATCTGCTTTTCCCTACAGTTCGATCCATGTAGTGCATGATATATTTGGATATACAGAGGTAATTGCCCAGAGCTGATTTGGAGTAGTGTCATGTTGGTCCTATTGTGGTTTAGAAGGTGCTGGGTGACATGGTTGGCAGCTGTCACGTGTTTTTCCATTCTGTTACATGATTGCAGTCATACCTCTCCACTGTACAGATGTCTAGACACTGTCCAGATGCGTGGCTCATATGTTTGGTCTGTTGTCCATAACAGTTGTGGGCTTCTGATAAATCACTGGGATGATGTGAGCATTGACATCAGTAAATAATGACATTTATTGTGTTTCAGACTTGGAATCTATCTGGAATTGTTTGTTAAAGCAAACCATGCCACTCTAGCAGACTTCTAC
>NC_056727.1:1009189342-1009216842 GCF_019279795.1 Protopterus annectens | reverse complement strand
TGCCAGTAACATTGATGGCAACAGGCCACCAACAATGGTATTTGAACAAAGTATGTTAACATGCAACCAACTGAATATATGACAATAATAGAACACAAGTCCAAACATTAGGTTTGGACAACATACTCGTAGTATATGAATAATAATTATTAATGCAGATGAAGGATGGGGGGAGAAACAAAAAGTCAATTAACAGCTGTTTATGCTTCTATTTTACACAACAGTACTGCTCAATACTCTAAGAATTTGCCCTCACTTTACATCTACCTATGGCCAATAGCTTCTGTAGCACAAACATACCTATTAAACTGTCAGTCTGGAATGACATGGAGCAAACTGTGACAACTCTGGGTACATGACTAGAGGACACTCATATGTCAGAGTTACATATCCGGCACAGGAGGGGTACCCTGAACTGCTGTTATGTGAGTGTGCTACTGGCATACTTCAACTGGTTTCCTATCTGTGTCCAGGGTTGTTGGCAGCAGTGACCACTAACCATGACAGCATGACACTTGAGAGACATGTATCAGGAAGTGTGCATATTGTATGTACCTATCCTGCTGTCATTTGTAGGCATGTGGTGGGACAGTTGAACAGCTGTACACAGTTTATTAGTATACCCTTCATACAGCTGCTACTAACATTTCCTTACCTGTGTAACCTGTGGAGAAAATAAGAAGTGATATACTCACCATAATGTTCCATGTTTGTTGTCCATCTCACCTTCATTCTATGCTGGTTGGGTTCAGAACTGAGCATCGGTTCTGACTCAGCTTAAGTCAAAGCTTGAGAGCTTCCACTGGCTCGAGGCTATAATCCCATGCTGCTCAGGGAAGATTACCCAGATCTTGTTTGCCAGTGAACACATGATTATTTACCTATGATTAAACAAATATGTCTAGACAAGACTCAAAAGAGAATCAGAGACTCCATAATCCAATTATAATAAGAAATTGTCCACTGGATCCTCCAGAAGTGAAGGTGGGGGAAGGAGGGTGAAATGTAAGAATGAAGGTGGGAAAGACAACAAACATGGAATGTTATGGTGAGTACATAACTTCTTAATGTTATGTTGTCCTATCTTGCCTTCATTTTATGCTGGCCAGCATCCCTAGCACCTTCTTTCTTGGGTGGCTCAAGGGAAGATACACTTCAGAACAGTGGAGCCAAAGGAGGCTCTGTTCCTGGAGGCCAAATCTACTTTATAATGAGTGATAAAGGTATGAGGCTTTATCCATGCTGCTGCTGCACAAATGGAATCCATAGAAAGCCTGGCCATTAAGGCAGAAGAAGTTGCAATAGCTCTTGTTGAATGGCCCTTCACTTTGCCTGGTAGCTGTTGCTTTTGGGAATTGTATGTGTATGAGATAAAGTCTGTGAGCCATTTAGAATGTGAACTTTGACACTGGATATCCTTTCTTTCTGTCTGAAAAGGGCACAAAAACCTTGTCTGACTTTCTGAAATATTTAGTTCTATGCATGTAGAAATGCAGTTGTCTTGTGCATCCAACTGGTGTAATCTATATTCTGCCTTGTTGCCATAATTTGGGAAAAAAATGTTAAGTTAGATTGATTTTGGTTTGTCTCTGAGCACTCTGTTGGTAGAAAGGAAGGGATAGTCCATAAGGAGACTCTATCTTTGTGACAAGTTATGTATGGAGGACATATAGATAAAGCTTGGAGTACAGACACTCACCTGGCAGAAGTGATGGCCACCAATAATGCTGTCTTCCATGACAAAAACGTTATGTCACACGATGATGCAGGTTCAAAGGGAGGTAGAATTAAAGAGGATAGAACAAGATTTAGGTCCCATGGAACTGGAAGTTCTTTCACTGGGGGCCTTAGTAAGAAGGTACCTTTTAGAAAAGCTTTGCAGAGTCTGTGAGACATGATTTTTAGTCCCATGTCCCCAATATGAAAGTTTGACATAGCGGCTAACTGTACTCTAATTGTAGCCACTGCCGTACCCTCATTAAAACGTTTAGCGAGAAAATCTAACACTGCTATGATGGGGGCCGTAAAGAGATCAATGTTTTTGGAAGCCCAGTGTGAAAATCTTTTTTATTTACTAGAGTATAATTTTCTGGTTGGTGCCTTATGAGAGGCAATCAATATATGTCTAACTGCAAGGGAGATATCATGGAACCTGGCTATTAGTGGAACTGGAGCAGCCAAGCTGTCAATATTAGGGTTTGTATTGATGGATGGAACATCCCTGATGAATGCATCAGAAGATCTGGAACTGGGTCCAAGATCCACAGTTCCTCCTGGAGATGGGGCCACAGAAAAGGGAATCAAATTTGCAGAGGTCAGTATGGTACAATGAGAATCACTGTGCTTTTCAATGTGTTGGCTTTCTGAAGAACCTTCAGTATCAGGGAAAGGGAGGGAAAGCATAAAGGAATGCCGGGGGGACCATGTACGAGCACATCCCTTGGTGACTGCCCTGGAGGGGGAATCTGGGCAAAGTGGCTGCTGCATTTGGCATTCATGGACATGGTGAAAAGTTTTCAGCAGAGTTGGCCCCACTGGTGGAAAATCTCTTCCGCAACTTCTTGTTTTAGTGACCACTCGTGAAGCATCAGAATAGGACCACTGAGTTTGTCCGCGATCACATTGGATTTCCCCAGGATGTGCATTGCTGTCAGAAAACATTGAGAAGAGACTGCCCATTTCCATACTCTTTGTGCATCTCAACATAGGGGCTAGGATTTGGTTCCTCCTTCTTTGTTTATGTACCACACTACTGACATGTTGTCTGTCTGAATTGCAATTGTTCATATTGAGAGAGAGAGTTATAGAATGCTTGCAATGTGAAGACCATTGTTCTCATCTCTAGGACATTGATATGCAAATGGTTCTTATGTTCCTGCCAGATGCCTTGGACAGTCATTGCCAGATAATGGCCCCCACACTACCTGAGATGTGTCCATGGTCACTGTGGCTACTGGTTGTGGGAAGACAAACAGTTGGCCTATATTCAATTGAGTCTAATGAAGCCACCAGCATAGGTCCTTTTTGCAGGATTCTGTGATTATGATCTTTTGTGACAGTGGTAGATCTTGCATGGACCACTGGGAAAAAAGCAGTCATTAAAAACCTCTCATGTGTAAACATGCTAGAGGTACCAAAATAACTGCAGCTGCCATGGTGCCCAGAACCTGCAAGACAGTTTTTCCCTGAATGTTCCTTTTGTATAAAAGATTCTCAATTTGATGGTTAAGGGACTGAATCCTCTTGGGGATAAGTTTGTCCAACATCTTTCTTGAGCCTAATTCTGCGCTTAAGAGTTTAAGATGCTGTGAAGGCAACAAGGCAGATTTTTTGAAGTTTACTGTAATGCCTAGTTGGGAGCACAGATGAATGGTTTCATTCCTTGCTTTTATTAGTAGGTGCTTTGTGGTGGTGGTTAGGAGCCAGTCATCTAGGTATGGAAATACATGGAATCCTAGATGCATCAAGTGAGCCCTAACCACTGCCATCCATTTGGTGAACACTCTGGGAACTGTAGTGAAAAGAAAGGGCAGAGCTCAAAACTGGTAATGACTGTCTCCCAGCTGAAAGCGCAAATGTCTCCTGGATCACCTGTCCATTTTTATGTGGTATTACGCATCCTGGAGATCTATCAAGCACATCTAATCATCTTTCCCCAGAAAGAGAAGTATCAACTGCAGTGTCACCATTCAGAACTTTGATTTGTTGATGGACTTGTTCAATCTGCTGAGATCCAGAATAGGCCTCCAGTCCCCTGTCTTTTGTGGAACTAAAAACCTTGAGTAAGTTCCGGATCCAATTTGGTCTGTAGGGGCATTTTGGATGACTCTTTTTTCTAACAACTTTTGAATCTTTAAAGTTGCATAATCCATTTGACTGGGTGGAACATATGAGATCAATTGCCTCTTTGAAGGGGAGTGTAAAAAGGTATATAATAACCTCTGAATATGACTATCTGTGCCCATTTGTCTTGTGTAATTTCTAGCCAAGAGTTTGGGTACAATGATAAGCAACCCTTGGCTGCCTCTAGAGATGGACAGATGGGTTTCCTCTCAGGAGCGCTAAAAGGGCTTTGCAAGGAAGGAGTCTCTGTCACCCTGGTTCTGTGGACCTCTTCTGTGAGGTTGGTGTCTTCCATTGTTACTTCCCCCTCTGCCCTAGGGGAAGAATCACCACGTGCATCAGGAAAAACTCTTTGGGACTTACAGAACCACATTTTTCCCCCCTTCTGACCTTTGGGATAAGGTCTAGTGGGGAGGCAAAAACAGACTCCCATGGCAGACAGAGTCTTTCCCTCCTGTTCGCACCTGGTTAAGGTCTCTTTAACTTTAGGCCCGAACAAGGACGAGTCATCAAAGGGAGCCTTAATGAAGGAAGACTTGAAGGGTTCAGCAAAATTACATAAGGGCATCCAGGAATGTCTCCTTAAGGAAATTCCTGTACCCGCTGCCCTGCTAGCCCCATTGGCTGTGCAAGAAATCAGTCACATGGAGGGGTTTACCACTGAGTTTAAGGTGGAAAGCTGCGAGGAAACCTTGTCTGAAACACCTGCAGCTACAGTGCTTTGAAGGGAATCTCCTAGCTGTTTCAGGAGAGCCCTCTGCAGTCTCATAAAATTAGTCAGGTAATTCAGTGATCTAAATGTAAATGCCATAGAAGAAAAAGTATGCTTTCCATATCTGTCCATTGTTCAAGACTCTTTGTTCGGTGGCTAAACAGATGAGGAAGTCTCTGTCAATTCCTTCTTTGTGGCCACCGCCACCACCATAGCATCTACTGGGATGCCCTTACTGAGAAATTCCTTTTCTGAAGGTGTTGTAATGAATTTATTTGGCCTCCTCAGAACAGGCTCCACAGAATCCAGAGAGCCCCAGGGCTTCTGACTAATTACATTAACTGATCAAAAGGCAGAGACACCCAAGAGATGGAAGGGAGAGACACAAAAGCTTCCAGGTACACCGACTGATCCTCAGAAGGATTGGTGGGTTTCCAGCCACCCTTCTGCTTAAGAATCTCCAGGATGTCTGCAAAGGAGACATCTTCAGAGGGGGAACATGGGAACCCTTCTGACTTACCCAGATCAGTGTCTGAGGTGATAGACTCATCCAGGGAGTTTACATGCTTCCTCTTGCACAATCTCTTCTGAGAGACCTCCTCAGAGGGGTACCCTGAGGAAGTTTCAGAAGAGACAGTTTCACCCGCAGGGGCCTCCTGGGATTTAGGGTTTCTGTGCTTGGGAGGAGCAATGGAACTGAGACTGACAAAGGTGCTTTTGGGGGAAGAGTACTTGAACCAGAGAGTGGAGCAGACTGAGGTGACAGCACCCTCTCTATCAGCTCAAAAGCCCCCTTGCCCCACTCTGAGGAGGTCCACAGTTCTGTAGAACTGGAAGACCAACCTCGACGCAGAGCGGTTAGCTCCAATGTCAATGTAGGAGCCAAGCTCAACTGCGCCAAAGCCTCGAGAGGTAGAATCAGGTCAGACAGCTGTCTGATCCCACTCTCCTCCTTGGACCCGATGGGAGAACGTCAGCTCCTAGACTCCTCAAATTCCAATGGAAATGAGGAAGTCAGAGCAGTTGTCAGAACTCTCAATACTGTTGGAGGTCTTGGTCCTGACAATTCCACAACAATCGGCCTCAAGTGCTGTGGCTCCAAAACCCCAGGTTGGGTCAGAGGAGTAACTGAAGAAGGAGAAGAGGTCTCTATCAACTCCTGTTCCTTCTGGGTTAGAGTCGACAGAATTTTAGCCAGCGCTGATGTCCCGAGTAGTGTCCTCACCACCTGCTCCACATCATCATCAAATAAACTTCTGGAAGATTGGGAGGATAAGGATGGAGATCTCGCCCTTTGCAGGAGTGGGGATCTTAGAGTCAGAGTTACTGGTTCCAATACTGGGGACCGGCTCTGAAACTGGAACTCTATTGGCTCAGGAACTGTAGTCAGAGTTGAAGAAGGAGACTTTTCAGATCCAAGAGCCCTTGGTTCTGAGCCAGATTGTTTAACCAATATTTTTTTAGGTGGCCCCAAGGATGGAGCCGAAGTTGAGGTTCTTTTTCCCAACTTCTCTGATTTTGAAGAAGAAGGGGATTTGTCTGAAGATTTTTAACTCTGAGACCCTTGTAAAAACTCTGAAAAAGGGGTCTTCAGTAAGCCTCTTATGATTAATTTGTTTTTATGCTCTGTTAACACTCTAGAACTAAATGCATGACAAAAGAAGCAGGATTCTTGTAAGTAGAAGACACCCTGGTAGTAAACACAACTGGTGTGCCCATCTGTCAGAGATATCTCTTGATTGCACCTTTCACATTTTTTGAAACCTGACAGTTTCAGTTCCTTAGGATCTTTAGACATATTTGAAACCAAGAAGCTACACACACAAAAAACTATAAGTAGTAGCCTTATGAAAGTTATCCAATACTCAAAAGATAGGCCTAAACAAAAAGAAACTTAACAATATTATATATATAATATATATATATATATATATATATATATATATATATATATATATATATATATATATATATATATATATATATACATAGACCAACAAGCTACACAAGAAAAACTAACTCTAAGAAATAGCCAAAGCTTAACAATATTATTACTATTATTATTTTTTTTAAACAAGGGGAAAGGAGTCCTCTAACTTAGTCTACCGTTAGTAACCACAAGGGAGAAGTCCTCTAATTTAAATGGACTCTCATTACAAGCAACAAAGGGACTTGAATGGGAATGGGAATGGGAATGGGAGCAGCTCTCTAAGTTAAGTGGGCCATCAGGAGCCCTCTAACTTGAACAAGCTACCTTATAAGGGTACAACAAGCTCTCTAACTAAAATGAGTCTGTAACAAAGGGATAGGAAGATTAAACAGGCAAAAATACACAACAGGCCTAGCAAAAATGATGAGAGCCAACAACACCAAACAGGGAAACAGCCAAGTAATGGATTAATGACCCTGCTATATACTAAATGTTAAACGCTAATGAAACACTCAAATTATTGCAGAAAAGAGGAAGAAAAAGTAGAAACATTTTTTCACTTAGGCAATGGCCCAGTCGAAGTCACCTGATCTGCTTGAGTGGCAAACAAGATCTGGGTAATGGGTTATCTTCCCTAAGCATCATGGAATAGGGTATAGCCTTGAGCCAGTGGAAGCTCTTGAGCTTTTGAATTAGGCTGAATCAGAACTGATGTTCGGTTCAGAACCCAACTAACAAAGAATGAAGGTGAGATAGGACAATATAACATTATCTGTTAACACTACCTGACTGTTTTTACATATATTCCCGATTCCTTGTGTGTAGCTATGCACACATCTTAGTACCACTGCCCGGATTGGAACCATGTCTGGTTGTGCAAAATAACAACTAAACTATTTTTCATCACACTGAGCTACTGGAGAACTGCTGCTTTTTGCTTCACTGGTTTCTGCCTATTAGTCTCTTGGTTAGACAGTCTGAACTTGTAATCCTGTGATGCATGCATGACAGATAGTGTACTGTGCATTAATCCTTTGAATTACTACAATCTGGAAAGCAAAGGTTAACACAGGACATTTATATCTTAGTTTGCAGCTCCATTCTAAGTCTGCAACAACATATCAGAGTAAACACAACAGTTTGTTTTATAGATGTTTATTTCAGATCAATATTGGTTGGACATACTTTATTTATCCAGTTAACACAGTTACAGTATACCTCCTAGCATGACACAATGTACTCCTTAGTTATTTGCACAATATACCTGCAAAATAGATTTTTACTCACCAGCCTGTTTATGCAGCCTCATCAGTCTGTCGGCATGAGCTTATATTTTACTACCCCTCTCTGCTGCAGCTGTAGGGGAGAAAAACAAACATCCACCTATACTCTGTCACATATCATCTACTCAGAGGCGATCTCTGCTTAACATACAAGGCCATGTCAAACCCAGAGCTGTTGCACATGCTACACTTAACGAAATCCCAATTTCTCAGAGACACAAGCTCCAGGGATCTAAACCTTGTCATCACAATGAACAAAACATGCTGGACTGATAGGTTCCTGACCCAGAGACTCCCAAGACTCGGAATAGGCTGCCCATACATGTCAAGCAGAGCACCTCTTTGGCCCTCTTCAAAAGGAACCTTGATGTTTGGATGAGAGATAGGAAATACACCCCGGAGATCACGTCAGTCACCCTGCTAGACAGGGATCCAGGGAAGTAAATACTGTGAGAAGAAATAGCCAGGGAATTGTTATGGCTAGGTTTGTATAGGCCCTAGAGCCAATAGCCTAGTACCAACCTATGAAGCTATTATGCATACCTGTCTATCACATCCTCAGGCTAGAATGTGGTAACCTAAATCTATGATACTTACAAACTGCTGTAGCATGGTTGTCCCTGGCATCTTGGATCCACTGGTCCAAGAGCACCCCCTTCCTCTGCTTTAGGTTAGCATAGTGGTGTCAGACCTGCTTACCAGTTCAGGGGATGCCAGTAGCACTGGTGAGATCACTGGTGAGATGGTCCCAGGCCTCTGCTTTATATTGTGAGCCCAGGTACTGGCCCTGTAGCAGTCTCTCTTCATGGTTACTTATAAGGAGTCCAGCCATGACCCTGGACTCCATGATGACCCATCACTGTGCCCTAAAGAGCAAAACCTCATCTACACCAGCCATGGTTCCTGCACAGGTTGAACTATAACAGGTACTGGCTTGTGTTCCTACCTGTGTGATTTAAATAAGGCCATATTCCTGCCCTTTGCCATTATTGGTAGATTTTAAAAATGTTGAGCACTGCTTAACAGTGTGCAAATCCACTTAGCTGAGCTGACTGTTGTTTAACATTCATGGCTAAGAATTGCTTAAACTGACTAAGCATGGATGAGCACTGCTAACCATTGCTCACTTTTAATGTTTAGATGTATTAGAATAATGACTTCATTTAGTAAGTGTATATGATTTACTTTACATGACGTCCCTCTATGTGCTTTCTTTACATTACCAAGGGGTGTGACTATACTGCATGGGACACTTGTGTATACATGGGTGGTTTCACATGTTATAGCTTCAATTTTAGACCAGCTACACTACCCTGGTTGACAAATATCATTTGCTACATCATTTACAAAAAAATATTAACACTGCTTTCCTATGCAAAAATGAAGTGCCTGCCTTGGTACTCAAACCATGCATGCTTGCATATGAGGCTGCAACTCTAACCACTATGCTATCCCAGCATTAGGATTGCAGCTGTATATTTTATTTCTCTCCTCTGGGGTGTTTAAGCAATGTTGGGTAAAAGGCCATAATGCGCACACCCACTCAGCTTCGCTTAAACATACCTTAGAAGGGAAAAAAATATTTTTAATTATTTATGGACTTGTACAGCTTTGTTACTCTAGGAGGTTGACAGGTATGTGAGGCAGGCATCTGGGCATTCTGCAGACACCCGTACAGTTGAGGGGTATGGCTGTATGGCACTTTCAGATGGCAGACATTTAGTCTTCATACCCTTCAGGAGGTCTGTGCTAATGTTAACTTTTTATTCTATCAGCTTTCATGTTTGACAGTGCAATGTTTAAAACATGTACCTATTTTTGTGGCTTTGTCCCACCATTATTTATGGCTTTGTACTGCTTTATTGCTCTGGGAGGTAGGGATGTATGTGAGGCAGGCATCTGGGTATTTTGTAGAAACATGTACAGTTAATGGCTATGACCTTACGGTGCTTTCACATGGTAGACATTTGTGTTTCATCTTCATACCCTGCAGGAAGTCTGAGCTACTGCAAACCTTTTATTCTATCAGCTTTCAGGTTTGTCAGTAAAATATTTAGGACATGTCCCTATTTTTGTGGCTTTTTCCCCCCAATATGTATGGCTTTGTACTGCTTTATTGCTCTGGGAGGGTGAGATGTATGCTAGCCAGGCATCTGGGCATTCTGCAGAAATCTGTACAGTTAATGGCTATGGCCATACGGCACTTTTACAATGCAGGCGGTGTGTGCCAGAACCTGTCACACATCCCATGCATTGTTTCTTGCTTCCCTAGCTATTTCAGTGTCCACAGCCACTGAAATGTTCATTTTACTTTCATTTCAGTGTCCACGGACACTGAATTACTATTAGAAACTGCTGTACGGCATTTTCTGAGTGTAGGGGGCATGTTCGATGTCCATGCACTAATTAAACATGCCTCCTGCACTCATTCACTG
This sequence comes from Protopterus annectens, assembly GCF_019279795.1. NCBI lineage: Eukaryota > Metazoa > Chordata > Ceratodontiformes > Protopteridae > Protopterus > Protopterus annectens. Next base: position 1,009,206,639 of record NC_056727.1, on the reverse strand, counting down.
TTCATGTCTATTCAGCCTTAGCAGCATGCCTTCATGAATATGCAAGGCACACTACAGTTAAAGCTAAGGCTACATGGATATGAACCACTCCGTGCAGGAATAGCACTATTCCTGCATGGAGTTTATTGAATCCAGGGAAATGTCTTTACTTTCTCACATTTTTTTTCACTTTATATGAAACTCCTCTGGGCCACCTACCATATAAGAGCTCAAAGGTACTGAACCCCATAAAGGCTTGACACATCTCTAGAAAAAAAAGCAGTAAATAGGAAAACAGCAGGTCTGAGACATTCCTATCCTTCTTAACAATGTTTAACTTAGAATTTAAGGTTTGATTAAACACTGTACACATTTATCTAATAGAACCTGTCTAGGACTTTTGTTTTGTTTTTATTCATGTAGAACAAAAACACCAAAAATCAGGAGAAAACCAGGTCTTTTAACGTAAAATGATTTAATTCACTGTTCGTCAAAGGCGACTTCATCAGAAATACAATTCACTACTACAGAAACACACTTAAAATACTGTCAGCAAGTGAATAACTAATTGTATAACAAGCTGTTCAACTCATAAAACAATTATTCAATTGAAGTGAACCATCAATAAACTTAGTCCCATAGACTAGAAAATACATCTAAATAAAAACTTTAACTTATCTTTTTTTTAAAAAAAACATTTTATATTGACTGTGTCAATCAGCTCAGGATGTATGTAAGAAGCCAATATCAGGTGCCATGCCGCTTCTTTCTGTTCTACTTTGTTCCTATAATCACCTCCCCTGATGTCCATGTTCACTGACTCAAGAACCGAGAAGGTGAACTTTTTCCAGTTAATGCATGTAGTGGAATGTTTGCACAAGGTATTGTTGACATTTTTTTGTTCTTATAGCATACAAGTGTTCAAGAATACATGTCCTCTATCTTCTAGTGGACATTCCCACGTAGAACTCTGGACATCCACCACACATAGCCAAATAGACAATATCTTCACTACCATAATCTAGTCTACCTGGAACAGTGATGTTGAAATCAAGGTGTTGCAAAAAATATAAGAACCAGTTTGGAAGTACCTACATACTTTACATCCCATACACTTTTACATACCTCTGTTGTTTACTCCTAAACAACGGGAAGTAGGTCCCCTCTCCAACATATCCTTGATGTTACAATTTTTCTTGTAAACAAAACAAGGCACCTCACCCAATACATTTACCATGTCACCATTACCTAAAATGACTTTCCAATTTTCGTTAATAATTTTAAGAATCTGGTTGTTGTCCAAACTCATGTCCAAACAAAACCTAGGTTTGCTCGGACCTACACCATCCGTATATGTTCTTTTTGTGAAACATTTTACCAAAATGGGAGGAAACTCATTCTCCCTTCTAGAGATAATCTCGCTGGCAACTTTGTCCAGTAAATCTCTAGGATAGCCCCTATCCAAAAATAACCTTTTAATAAACTGAACCTTCTCAAAAAAGGTGGTGTCATCCATGCTCATCCGTGAAGCCCAGATGAACTGGCCATGAGGAATGTTCTTTTTAGTAAAGGTGGGGTGATTACTTTTATAATGTACATAGCTGTTACAAAAAGTATTTTTTTGGTGAATACTACTGTAAACCTCATTCGTAGTAGCTTCCCACCCAATAATCACATCATCAACTTCACGACCAAAACCACTTACGGTGAATGTTAAAAATTCAGTGGTAGCACTTAAAGCATCTACAAAACCATCTACACTAAAACCTTCCTTTTTAACAATAAAAAACAGGTAATCTACAAAACTTTTGTAAAACATGACCTTGTCATATAAATCCACACTAGGAAAAATTTCCAACTTCCACCACCCAAGAACCAAACTTGCATAAGTGGGACCCACAGTGGCACCCATAGATACTCATGACAGTTGTTTATAGAAATTAACATTGAACATAAAATAACTGTGCTCCAATAGTAAATCTAACAACAAGGTGCAAGTGATCACACTGTGGTTACTCAAATTGGTGTACTTACCCAAAAGCCACCTAACAAAATCAACACCTGCTTCCTGGGGAATGCAAGTGGACAGTGAAGTCACATCAACTGTGAGCATCAAAAACTGTTCACTGCCAATATCCAAACTGGAAAAAAATGTTCTTAAGTTTTCCAAAAAATCCCAGGAATCGTCAAAGTATGATGGTAACTGCATCACATATGTCTTCAAAACATATTCTAAGTATAAAGAGATGCAATCTGTACAACTCTCTGAGGCAGAAATGATAGGCCTAAAAGGGGGATTGGTAATGCTGTTATGGAGCTTAGGTATTCCAAAAAGCACACCTATTCTGGGTTCTTCCACATTTAAGAAGTCGAAGACTTCTTTAGATATGTGACCATCCATTAACAAACCATAAAGAGTGGCATAGATGAAACCATAACATTTCAAAATTTCTAATGTAGACACCTTTTTTATATGCCAACTGGTTAGCGAACATAAGCTCCATTGCATTATTGTAGTCATTAGTACCCATGACCACAATCCCACCCCCCTTGTTGGCCTTCATAAACCTTAAATCCTTGTTACATACCAAGTCATTAAGTGCCTTTCTCTCATTTGTACTTAGGTTGTAAAAAGAACTGTAATTACTACTACCAATTTGAGCCCTGATGTCTCTCTCACAAAGATTTTCAAACATTTTCACAGTATACATTAATGTAGGATTGTACACAGAGGGCTTAGCCAAAGAACTACCCAAAGTTACATCACACAAAATGTACAGCAAATTAAGCTTTCGGTTGAAAAATTTCAATTCCAAAAGCATTTTAGTGAAGTCACCCCTTCTACTGGGTTGAAAATTTAAACCCAGCTTTAAAACATTAACATGCTCATCATTCAAAACAAATTCTGAAAGATTATTTTTTATTATTTTTATTTGCAGTTGGTTTACCAGGATAGTCCATTGGGCCAAGATGAACCCATTTTCAATGGAGTCCTGGGGAGAAAAGCTCCAAAAAAGCAAGGTTACAGTAAGGATTTAGATTACAATCATTACAAATACTACAGACTGGTGAAAAACATTACAAATCCTACAGACTAGTGAAAAACATTACAGATAATACAGACTAGTGAGAAACATTATAGATACTACAGACTAGTAAAAAACATTACAATATACAATACTGAGAAGCCATAACATCTTAAGGAAGCTTGCACTTAAGAGGTGCAAAATAGCTTAGTACAAGCAAGAGCAGGATGTGTGAGTTAGGAGAGTGCGTAAAATGAAAGTTGCCAGTGTAAAGAGGAGAAGAGATTATGAGGAGTGGGAGCAGGAGCATTACCACTGGGATAGTAGATGTGAGGGAAGATATTTTTTGAATGAAAAGTGGTTTGAGGTGGTATGAATGGATGGTGGTAGAGAGTTCCAGAGATGCTAGACCACAGGATAGGAGATTTTTACCTGGAGGATGAGTTGGTTTATACAATTCTATTAGGCTTTGGCTGTTAGATCTAAGTAGTCTATCAGGAAGATGCATTTTGAAAGCAGGGGAAAGGGAGGGAGAGAGGGAGTGGTTGAAAATGAGCTTGTGAGCAAGAGTAAGTTGAGTGTAGGTTCTAGCCATTTTAGTTTGTGGAGAGATATACAGTGGTAGGTGGAGGACTTATGGCTAGTAGCGAACTTAGCAATTTGTAGCAGGAGGAGAGTTGTGTTTTAAGGGAAGACTGTAGGTTAGTTAGGAGTGGGGCTCCACAGAGGAGGGAGGGAATGAGGAATGTGGTAGAGAGAGTAAATTTAGTGGAGGGTATGAGATATCGATTTTGTCGGTAGAGCATGCCGTGTTTCTGGTGGATTTTTTTGATATTTAGTTGAAGGTGGGAGTTGAATTTAAGCTGACTGTCAATTTAGACCCCCAGTAATTTGGCCTCTGATATCAATTCGAGAGATGTGTTATTATGGCTAGTGATAGAGAATGTGTTTATATTGAAAGAGGTGACTTTAGAGGGAGTAAATACCATTCATTTGGTTTTAGAGGCATTGAGTGCTAGGTGATTTTTTTTCATCCATTGTTCAGTGGTTGAGAATACATCTTGTCTAAGCTTTAGGAGTGTAGGGATAGAGGTGGCAGAACAGATAATAGTTGAATCATCTGCATATTGGATAATATTTGTGAAAGGGATGGAGTTGTGGAAATCATTTATAAATATATTGAAGAGGAGGGTGCCCAGTATGGATCCCTAGGGAACTCCAGTTGGGGTGTTAAGGAATTTGGAGGTGGCTTTTTTCCATTTTACTGCTTGATATCTATTGGATAAGTAGCTGGTGAACCAGTTCACAGAGGGTGATAGATTAAGCTTAGATAGTTTATTTAGAAGTAGATTGTGGGAGATAGTGTCTAAGGCCTTAGAGAGGTCAAGTAGGAGGGTAGAAACAATGTGGCCGGAGTCTCGGGCTTTATTCACGGTTTATTACAGATTATATTTAATATATTATATTTATTATAGATTTATTATAGATTAAATACAGAAATGTGTGCACAGTCATAATTTACAGTCCCAACTACCTCAGTGGTCTGCACCTGCTCCAACTGCAGATTTGATAACCCTTGCTCCTGCTTCTGTTCCTCTTGTTGTGAGAACTGTAGTCCGCCTGTAAAAAAGGTGTGTTGGCACTAAATCTGGCCCCTTTATTGTTGTCACAACCATTGTTCTGGCCAGTTCTTGTTTGTGAATACTCACCCATATCACCAGAATCGTGTGCAACAGCATTGGCTTTTCACCTCCCTACTGTTAAACTCACATCACCACCTTCAGAAAAAATGGATTCGGAATTATTGGAATTTAAAGGGCCACCACCTGTGGATTATGAAGTTCTCTTTTAACTCTTCTATTAGAAGTATTGCCCCTTAAATCATGCCCCTGTTTAGTTTCTGCATTCTCAATGGGTTTAGCACCACTAGGAATAAAATCAAAGAACTCTTTGCCAAGTTCGTACACAGCCAAATCCCTTAGAATCTTCTTTGATTTGCGCCGTGTAACCTGTCTTTCCATTTTGTCAACCCGGTCTAATAACTGCTCATATTATGTCACAACCTCACAGCAACCATCAATAAGTTGTTTAATGTCACTTTCCAAACAATTGAGTTAATCTCTCAGTTTTTCTAATAGACAGGTATTGTTTTTAATTAGCAGTTTCATGAAATCCATGCCAGCACTGTTGAAGAAGTTGGTAACTTCTTTAAAAAAAAGGACTGTCAGTGGCAACACCATTTGGCATTTTAGAAAAACGAAGACCTTTAGGAACAATCCCCACATTCACACAGTGCTCAAAGTATTTGTTTTCAATGAGCAAAGAGTGGTACCTTTTTAACCCCCATTCCAGCTTTTCAAGCATAACCATGACATTGTTTCTAGTTGTAACCTGGTTAGCTTGAAACAGTTCTTTACAAAAGGGGTCTACATTCAAACTCAAAAGTTTGTTAACTTCACCAACAGCATCACAAACACCAGGGACAGATTTTAAACCAGGAACAACAGTTTGATTAGTCCTAGCATAAACCTGGCTTCCAGTCTCAGTAGCAAGCAGTTTTCCTTCTGGATTCAAAACTTTAATTCTTGCAGCCAAAGCAGTCAAGGATTTTTGCATCTCACTAACCGTAGTCACTAGTACACCCAACACATTCTCCCTGTGAGTTGGGGTAGAATGCAGGGTGATGTCCAAGTCTTCATCTCCTGATAAACAAGCCATACCCAACTGCAAAATGCCAGGTAAGAAAAACAAAAGGCAGCAGGAACAGCAGAAGTGTATACTAAAAAAATGTAGAACAAAACACCAAAAATCAGGAGAAAACCAGGTCTTTTAGCGTAAAATGATTTAATTCACTATTCATCAAAGGCGACTTCATCAGAAATACAATTCACTACTACAGAAACACACTTAAAATACTGTCAGCAAGTGAACAATTAATTGTATACAAACTGTTCAACTCATAAAACAATTATTCAATTGATGTGAACCATCAATAAACTTAGTCCCATAGACTATTGTTTGCAGTAAAAAATACATCTAAATAAAAACTTTTTTTTTTTAAATATTAACTTTTCTGTTTTTTAAAAAAACATTTTATATTGACTGTGTCATTCAGCCCAGGATGTATGTAAGAAGCTAATCTCAGTTGCCATACCACTACTTTCTGTTCTACTTTGTTCCTAAAATCACCTCCCCTGATGTCCTTGTTCACTGACTCAAGAACTGAGAAGGTGAACTTTTTCCAGTTAATGCACATAGTGGAATGTTTGTACAAGGCATTGTTGACATTTTTTGTTCTTATAGCATACAAATGTTCAAGAATACGTGTCCTCAAACTTCTAGTGGAAATTCCCATGTAGAACGCTGGACATCCACTACACAAAGCCAAATAGACAATACCTTCACTACCACAATCTAGTCTACCTGGAACAGTGATGTTGAAATCAAGGTGTTGCAAAAAAAACAGTGTGGATGTACCTACATACTTTATATCTCATACACTTATGCATACCTCTGTTGTTTACTCCTAAACAACAGGAAGCATGTCCCCTCTCTAACATATCCTTGATGTTAAAATTTTTCTTGTACACAAAACAAGGCACCTCACCGAATGCATTTACCATGTCACCATTACCTAAAATTACTTTCCAATTCTCGTTAATAATTTTATGAATCTGGTTGTTGTCCAAACTCATGTCCAAACAAAACCTAGGTTTGCTCGGACCTACAAAAAATGAAACGAGACCAGCATACAAGGCAGCATTAATATTGATTTATTGTAGTGCAAAGGCACTAAAAAGAGTGATAAAACAGACCGGTTTTGGCTATATAAAAAATTGTTGTTGCTTCCAAAAGATTCCCTTAAACAGTGCTGTGTCCAAAGGTGAGGTGCAAAAAATCCATAGACCAATCAAGTGTCAGGATGATGTCCACCTCTGTGTAAGTCTTGGTGCTGAGTCAAAGAAATCTATTACCAACTAAGGGACCTAAATGATCCACTAACTCAGATTCTTATACATTTATAAAAATCCATCAAGATATAACCAAATCACTGGATAATAGCAGCCCCTGTTATTTCTAAAGGATTCCCTTAAACAGTGCTTCATCCAAAGGTGAGGTACAAAACTACCATAGGCCAATCAGGTGCCAGGACAATGTCAGCTGTTATGTAAATCTTAATGCTAAGTCCCAACCTTTGTCCTTCTATTTATTATTAAAGCCAAATTGAAAGGTGTCAGAATGTACCACTCAATGGAGACCCAACGATAAAATGAAGGCAAAAAGCAAGAATATAGCACTGATGTGCTATAAATGTGAATGAGTGGATATATACAGGGCCAGGCTATCAGGAAATCTCATAATGATGTAACTATCAAAAAACAAATATCATTGACCAAATGCTATCATATAACTAAAAAGCTTCCAAATAACCCAATTCCTACCAACTTGGAGATGCAAAAAATAGGGAAAACTTGAGCCCAATCACCAGATGTCAACATTAATTATCATAAATTCTACACAAAAAAAAAGTTTTCACAAAAAAACCTTCCCTTGAATCCCCACCCCCAAGGATTGAGAATTCCCACCTGAAACACAGATGCTAACAATAATATATCAGGGATATATAGAACACTAAGTATTTGACAATAATTCAAATGTTAAACATATCCCATGAAAAATATGAAACGCATTCCATATAGAATTCAAATATCCAAAGCAAGAATAATAAACAATTCAAAGTTACATAACAGTCGCTGTACATATCACATTGCAAAATAGAAGCAAGAGATCCTAATATCATTAGATAATCAGAAAACATATCATACCATCGGATGGGGTCAATAATCAATTTCATATAAGGACTCCATGTGTGATTGATGTCAATAATCACTACATACTTATAATATATAGCAAGGCAATACTGTTGATAAAAATACACTCACTTTAATTAAGCATGTATCAATGCAAATAGAAAGACCTATAAAGATTCCCTTTGAAACACAAAACAAATGCTGAACAAAGTGCCGCTTTAGTTGAAAGTCTAATCACCTTATAACATGCTCAATGGAAAAAAAAGGCAAATGTCTCAAAAGATTTTGTTCAAAACATAATGTCCAGAGACATAACTATTAAAAAGTCATTATGCATCATCTCGTAGACACCATATAAGCTGAAAACTGCCACATGAAAAATGATCACTTGCTATGTTCGATCAAACCCAGCATCAACCAAATGTTAATACTTCCAAGTATGTGGAGCCCACGATGTCATACATATATCCATATATAAAGGAAGGAACATCAACCGACCCTTTGTTCTCTCTGAAACTTCGAACTAATGTTGTTTCCAATGTCTCTTTAGTTAGTGAAAATATGAAAAATGCCCTCGCCAATGATTTAATAAAAAAAATGGGCCCAATAGTAGAAACAATGTTCTATCCACAATACTATCTTCAAAAAATGGAATTCATGGTTTATTAAGAAAGTCATTGACCATTGTCTCCATCAAAAATTACAACAAATATAGGGTAGTACACTTTTGGGTATATATCCAGTCTTCAGTTTGTTACTTGTTAAAAAACGCTAGTTGAAGCGGGCCTGTGCTTCTCAGAAACCATCCGTATTGCACGAAAAGAGTTTTACTTACAGTTGGATAATAAAGTATATAAAGGCAGGGTCAAACCAATGCCCTGTATAAGCATTCCATTACTCATAACAAAGCAAGTTTTACTTTTGTTATTATTGATAGTATTACTGGGTCAAGGAAAAATATAAGTGGTTGGCATGATATCTTGAATTTAAAAGAAAAGAAGTTGATAATCAAATTAGGAGGCTTGTTTATGCCTGGTTTGAATGAACAATTATGAGGGGGTCACATGTTTATGAATGTATATAAGGAGTGGCATTTTGTTTTTTCATTACACCGAGGAAGGCTCTATTTTTTATATAGCCAAAACCGGTCTGTTTTTATCACTCTTTTTAGTGCTTTTGCACTACAATAAATCAATATTAATGCTGCCTTGCATGCTGGTCTCGTTTCATTTTTTTGTAGGTACCTGTTTTTTGAGACCTGGCAATAGCCATCTGCACAGGGGTCTTGTTGGATTTGGAGTTGCTTGGACCTACACCATCCATATGTGTTCTTTTTGTGAAACTTTTTACCAAAATGGGAGGAAAATCATTCTCGCTTCTAGAGATAATCTTGCTGGCAGCTTTGTCCAATAAATCTCTAGGATAGCCCCTATCCAAAAATAACATTTTAATAAACTGAGCCTCCTCAAAAAAGGTGGTATTTAATCTTTCAGAATTTGTTTTGAATGATGAGCACGTTTATGTTTTAAAGCTGGGTTTAAATTTTCAACCCAGTAGAAGGGCTGACTTGACTAAAATGCTTTTGGAATTGAAATTTTTAACTCGAAAGCTTAATTTGTGGTACATTTTGTGTGATGTAACTTTGGGTAGTTCTTTGGCTAAGCCCTCTGTTTACAATCTTACATTAATATATACTTTGAAAATGTTTGAAAATCTTTATGAGAAAGACATCAGGGCTCAAACTGGTAGTGGTAATTTCAGTTCTTTTTACAACCTAAGTACAATTGAGAGAAAGGCACTTAATGACTTGGTATGTAACAAGGATTTAAGGTTTATGAAGGCCAACAAGGGGGGTGGGATTGTGGTCATGGGTACTAATGACTACAATAATGCATTGGAGCTTATGTTGGCTAACCAGTTGGAATATAAAAAGGTGTCTAAATTTCACATTTTGAAATGTTATGGTTTCATCTATGCCACTCTTTATGGTTTGTTAATGGATGGTCAAATATCTAAAGAAGTCTTTGACTTCTTGCACATGGAAGATCCCAGAATAGGTGTGCTTTTTGGAATACCTAAGCTGCATAAGAGCATCACCAATCCCCGTTTTAGGCCTATCATTTCTGCCTTAGGGAGTCGTACAGATTGCATCTCTTTATACTTAGATTATGTTTTGAAGCCATATGTGAAGCAGTTTCCGTCATACATTGCCGATTCCTGGGATTTTTTGGAAAACTTAAGAACATTTTTTTCCAGTTTGGATAATGGCAGTGAACAGTTTTTGATGCTCACAGTTCATGTGACTTCACTGTTCACTTGCATTTCCCAAGAAGCAGGTGTTGATTTTGTTAGGTGGCTTTTGGGTAAGTACACCAATTTGAGTAGCCACAGTGTGATCACTTACACCTTGTTAGATTTACTATTGGAGCACAGTTATTTTATGTTCAATGTTCATTTGTATAAACAACTGTCAGGAGTATCTATGGGTGCCATTGTGGGTCCCACTTACGCAAGTTTGGTTCTTGGGTGGTGGAAGTTGGAAATTTTGCCTAGTGTGGATTTATATGACAAGGTTGTCTTTTACAAAAGGTTTGTAGACAACCTGTTTTTTATTGTTAAAAAGGAAGGTTTTAGTGTAGATGGTTTCGTAGATGCTTCAAGTGCTACCATTGAATTTTTAACATTCACCTTAAGTGGTTTTGGTCATGAAGTTTCATTCCTGGATGTGATTATTGGGTGGGAAGCTACTACGAATGAGGTTTACAATAGTATTCACCGAAAAAATACTTTTTGTAACAGCTATGTACATTATAAAAGTAATCACCTCACCTTTACTAAAAAGAACATTCCTCGTGGCCAGTTCATCCGGGCTTCATGGATGACTGTGGATGATACCACCTTTTTTGAGAAGGTTCAGTTTATTAAAAGGTTATTTTTGGATAGGGGCTATCCTAGATATTTACTGGACAAAGCTGCCAGCGAGATTATCTCTAGAAGGGAGAATGAACTTCCTCCCATTTTGGTAAAATGTTTCACAAAAAGAACATATACGGATGGTGTAGGTCCGAGCAAACCAAGGTTTTGTTTGGACATGAGTTTGGACAATAACCTGATTCCTAAAATTATTAACGAGAACTGGAAAGTCATTTTAGGTAATGGTGACATGGTAAATGCATTCGGTGAGGTGCCTTGTTTTGTGTACAAGAAAAATTGTAACAACAAGGATATGTTGGAGAGGAGACATGCTTCCCGTTGTTTAGGAGTTAACAACAGAGGTATGTATAAGTGTATGGGATGTAAAGCATGTAGGTACATCCACATTGATTCTTATATTTATTTCTAACATCTTGATTTCAAGATCACTGTTTCAGGTAGACTAGATTGTGGAAGTGAAGGTATTGTCTATTTGGCTATATGTAGTGGATGTCCAGCGTTCTATGTGGGAATATTCACTAGAAGTTTGAGGACACGTATTCTTGAACATCTGTATGCTATAAGAACAAAAAATGTCAACAATGCCTTGTACAAACATTCCACTATGTGCATTAACTGGAAAAAGTTCACCTTCTCAGTTCTTGAGTCAGTGAACAAGGACATCAGGGGAGGTGATTATAGGAACAAAGTAGAACAGAATGAAGCGGCATGGCAACTGATATTGGCTTCTTACATACACCCAGGGCTGAATGACACAGTCAATATAAAATGTTTTTTAAAAAAACAGAAAAGTTAATATTAAAAAATAAAGTTTTTATTTAGATGTATTTTTTACTGCAAACAGTAGTCTATGGAACTACGTTTATTGATGGCTCACTTCAATTGAATAATTGGTTTATGAGTTGAACAGCTTGTTATACAATTAATTGTTCACTTGCTGACAGTATTTTAAGTGTGTTTCTGTAGTAGTGAATTGTACTTCTGATGAAGTCACTTTTGACGAATAGTGAATTAAATCATTTTATGCATAAAGACCTGGTTTTCTCCTGATTTTTTGGTGTTTTTGTTCTACATTTTTCTTTGGTATACACTGCTGCTGTTCCTGCTACCTTTTGTTTTTCTTGTTTTTATTCATGCCTAAATAACTCTGCCGTACATGACAATTGGCCATTCTCATGATGGGTCTATATCACATAATTGAACTTCCAAAATATCGAACACCATATTTTCGTACTTGGATGTTCAAAATGTGATAATATCGAAAGCTCAGAACAGCAAATTTTTTTCCCTGGGAAAATTTGCTGTTCCGAGAAACACACACAACACAAGCATAGCAAACACCTATGTCTAATGTGGAGGGCTTCGCACCCCACACCGCCCGACGTGGGGGTCTGTGACCCCACACCCCCCTTACTCAAATATACCAACTCCAAGATCGCACCACAGTAGAGGAAATAGTGAAGCTGCAGAAAAGACCACTGAATTCTTGCCCTGGGTAAGAATCCGATGTTCTGCGGCTTCGTTATTGTGAGCATTCACGGTTTTGCATTCGATGTAATGCCGTTCGGCATTCTCAGCTTTTGCTGTTGTGATATAAACCCTCTCATGACCATTTGCCTTAATAGCCTGAGTGCCAACAGTTATGGACAATCTCTCCTCTTTCTTTAGCTATTCTGTAAATGAGGTTATTCTACATCTCAAACTCGGTATAAGTTGGGTTCCAACACAACTGTCCTCCACCACTATTCTGAATATATATTTTTTCTAGCACAACTTAAAATCTCATTCTCTCACTTGGCACTACTGAAGTTCAATCAACCTACATGGTGTCTAAACAAAATAAGATCTTCTTTTCTCTCTATTCTTCCACATCTCAGGAGGTAGAAGGCCTTGTTTCTTCGATGGATAAAGCAGGTATATGAACCTCTATATACCACTCTTCACCAAGGACAAACAGCTCACTCTGGGGATCTTTCCTTAGTTACCTCATGACATGAAGTAACAGATTCATAGCAGGCTGCTAGGCTATTGGCCCTAGGGTTGTTATAAGCTTAGCCATGTCATACTCTTGTGCCCTTATTGACCAAGATGTATGGTCTATATTTGCTGCACAAGTCTATGATTAGTACCAACTGCCTTATCCAAGAGGGACATAGGTGACACACCCAGGGTAAATTTATGGTCTTTCATCCATTTGTCTAAATTATGCTTAAATATGGTCATTGAGGAACTCTGTTTTATGTGAATTGAGCATTTGTTGAAGAGGAGTGGCAATCTCTGGGAGACATATCTGTCTCTCCAGCATATTTTTTTAATGTTGCAAGCTAGGCTAAGATCCCTAGAGTGAATTAATCTTATTCCATTTAACTTGCAGATGTGTAGCATTTCCATTAGGCATGGTCCAAGACTCCTCTGCAGGCCAGGTTAATAAAACCTGTCTGGAAGTCTTGGTTTGTTTTTATTCATGCCTAAATAACTGTGCAGTGCATGACTACTGTCCATTCTCACGGCCATTTGTCTTAATGGCTTGGGTACCAGCAGCTGTGCATCAAGTCCAGCTCTTCCTTTGGGGATCTTCCCTCCCTTCATCTTTTATCTCAGCCCATTGGATACAACCCTTTGTCATTGCCTTATCTTGTGGTTGGTACCCCAGAACCCTTTGTCATTGCCTTATCTTGTGGTTACTACCACACAACCCTTTGTCATTTCCTTATCTTGTGGTTGCTACTACACAACCCTTTGTCTTTGCCTTATCTTGTGGTTGCTAACACACAACCCTTTGTCATTGCCTTATCTTGTGGTTGCTACCCCACAACCCTTTTTCATTGCCTTATCTTGAGGTTGCTACCCCACAAACCTTTGTCATTGCCTTATCTTGTGGTTGCTTCCCCAGAACCCTTTGTCATTGCCTTATCTTGTGGTTGCTACCACACAACCCTTTGTCATTGCCTTATCTTGTGGTTGCTACCACACAACCCTTTGTCATTGCCTTATCTTGTGGTTGCTACCACACAACCCTTTGTCATTGACTTATCTTGTGGTTGCTATCATACTTCAGGTTCTCAGAATCATGTCACCTCTCTAGAAATTCATTGCCCCCTTTCTCATCTGGACTTTTTTTGAAGTAAAGGGTTATGACCACCCTTCTTTAGATATATTTATCCACAGTTACCCCCCCCCCCCCCCACATACTATCTATGGTTATGCCAGGTCTCTCAGGCACTCTGTTCCTGTATTATTCTAGGCTAGGAAGAGGTAATTCTAACCTGTTGGTGAGTGCATTTTGCAGGAGGAGGTAACTCTAACTTGTTGGTCAGCACATTTTATAGGAGGAGGTAACTGTGACCTGTTGGTCAGTGCATTTTGTTTACTTTCCTTTAATTCTGCTTCAAGGCTATGCTACATACCTTACTGATAGTTCATTTCCACCATTTCTAGAGGATTCTGAAAGATGGAATGTCTTATTGAATTTAATATTACATCATGAGTGAGATACTGAACCTTGACAACTAAATGTGGGGCTTTCTCAAAATGGGTTAGTGCCTCCACCTATACAAAGGAGTAATGTCTTTTCTCCCAATGGATACACACCAAATTGATAAACTTCATTGAGTAGTCCATTTTCTTGCAGATGTACAATGCTTTCACCAAACTTAAAATGCTACCAGAATCTAATTGTCCCTATAATTTTTGCCCACCTACTTTGATCAAACTTTTCATTAACTTTGCAAAAGCGTGGTAAAGCAATTCTGTCTCAGCCAGGCGAATTGTTGCCTGAGAGCATTCTGTAAACTTTTCAACCTTTCTGCCTCCTTAGTTGCCCATGTAGGATTCTTCACTTCCATTTTCCCTACACAATACTAAGAAAGCATAAATAAAATCAAAGAGAGTGTTTCTTCTGTTACTGGATTTAGGTGTGGCAAGATATTGTTTCAGGCCCCTGTACTACCTTAGTCATGTATGCTAATTTCAATTTTACCCCTGTCCCTAATCCTATCCCTAGACATGTGGTTTTAACACCATTACTCTATCAGTACCAGGAAACAATATACACACTGAGACACAGACACACACACACACACACACACACACACACACACACACACACACACACACACACACACACACACACACACACACACACACACACTCATACACACGCACCACTCGCACACGCATACACTCAAGACATTTGCTGAAACTTTTATTTGTAATGAAACATATGCCAGTACCACCTACTTCCACTTACATAACACACTTTAACTATTCAAGCAGTCATCAAGTCCTACACTCTGCCAATTCTGACATGAAAAAAAAACTTTTATCACGGCAGCATTGAAATATATGTAACTTTATATATCTGTATGTGTAAATGAATATATATATATATATATATATATATATATATATATATATATATATATATAAAATATATATATATATATATATATATATAGAGAGAGAGAGAGAGAGATCTTTATTTAAATAAATAAAGATAGATATAGATATAGAAGCACAGATATGTCTGTGTATACTGAATATTCATATTTAATGAACATACACACACACAGATACATATAAACTAAGAGTGTATGTGCATGCATGTATGTATTATATATGTATGTGTATGAGAATGTAAGTACACATTATAGATGTGGGTATGTGCATGTGCATGTATGTATGTATGTATTATAGTTGTTTGTGTATGTGCATGTATGTATGTATTATAGATGTGTGTGTATTTTTATTTATTTATTTCCAGTTTGATGACCGGGGAGGTCCACTGGGCTCAGGGAGCCTGTTTTCAGTGGATGCCCAGGGAGAAAAGCTCCAAAAACACAGTAACAATAAGCAATAAAGTATTATTACATATCTAATATAGTAGTGACAATAAGCAAAAAGTTATATTACATAGTAAAACATATTAGGGTACAGTCAGAAAATAGCAACAAGTATTGCATACATACATTTGTACATTATATTCATACATGCAATTGTAGTAGGATTGGGACAAGTGGAGGCAGACGATTAGTTGCACTGAGGAGGTAGATGATGAGAGTAAGGTTGTAAAATAACAGTTGTTATTCATTTGACTGCAGTTATTCATTAGATTGTAGTTATAGAATGACTTTTGTAAACACAAATTTGCATAGAGAGGTGAATGTAGGTAGAAAGTACATTATTTAAAAAGTATCGAGATGAGACAGACAGAAAAGAACTAGAGAAGGTGGGGTGCATATATCACCATTCAGGATAAGAAGTGTATACATCTTCATTCAGGGTGAGAAGTGAGGATGATTTAGTTAATAGCATCAAAGTTTAAGAATTGCCAATAGAGAGAATCTTCCCCAGAAGGGGAAGGCGGACAGTTGGAAAGCTATTTACAATATATACATTTAAAATAAAGAATGCTAAGTAATGTTATATTTAAAGTGAGGCTACTGTTTTAGGTAGTCAGTATGAGGTAGATTAGCTTGTAGTAGGGGCTTAGTGGGCTAGGTGGGTTGAGTGCAACTGCAATTCCATTTTTGGGTGAAGTGGGAATGGAGCTGAGTTTTGAAGTGTTCAAGGTTTTCTGAGGTTCTTAGAGTGAGAGGGAGAGAATTCCATTTTTTTGCTAGGGAAAATGATAGGAGAAGTTGGTCGGTGGGACGGTTTGGTTTGTATACAGAAAGTAGATTTTGGCGGGCAGATCTTAGAGTTCTGTGAGGGATGTATGTTGGTAAGATGTTAGTTAGAGCTGGGCAACTGGTGGGTTTAAAAATTAGTTTGTGGGCTGAAGTGAGTTGGAGGTAGTTAAGGAAGTTGAGAAGTTCTAGACACTGAAGCTGGTGGAGATATATGTATGTGTTTGTGAATATGCGTATGTACTATGCATGTCTGTGTATGTATGTGTGTGTGTGCATCAATGTATGTATTATAGATGTGTACACATGGCTATGTGAATTTAAGCATGTATTATAGATGTGTGTGCAAGTATGTACAAGTACATACGTTTTATAGATGTGTGTGTGTGTGTGTGTGTGTGTGTGTGTGTGTGTGTGTGTGTGTGTGTGTGTGTGTGTGTGTGTGTGTGTGTGTATGTGCATGTACATATGTATTACGGATGTGTGTACGTTTATGTGATGCATGTATGTATTATCGATGTGTGTGTATGTTTATACACATGTACATATGTATTACAGATGTGTGCTTGTGTGTGTATATGTATAAGTGCATGCACATGCATATTTCTGCTTGTGCATGTACATATGTATTATAGATGTGTGTGCATGTAAGTACGTATTATAGATGGGTGTGTGTGTATGTGCATGTATTCAGGTATGTGTTATAGATATATGTGTATGTTTGTGCATATACTTATGTATTATAGATGTCTGTGTGTGTGTATATGGATGTGCATGTACATATGTATTATGGATGTGTGTGCATGTGTATGTGCATGTATAAACATATTATAGATGTGTGTGCATGTGTGTGCATGTGTGTGTGCATGTACATGTGTATTATAGATGTATTTGTGCGTGTGTGTGTGTGAGTGTGTGTG
>NC_056727.1:1009109342-1009186842 GCF_019279795.1 Protopterus annectens | reverse complement strand
GTGTGTGTGTGTATGTGTGTATTTGTTTATAGGTTCACAGGTCTTTACTAGGCTAATGACCATGCAGACCTTTTTAAGCCTAGCCATGCATCCCAAATTTCTGACAAGTTCTGATACCCTTGATAAGTGCAAGCATGGGCCTTGGAGATGAACCTTTTATAGGTTACCTGTGTCCATTACAAACATAGGTGCCAAACCAGGGATGAAATTTTGGTCTCCCATCCAATTGTCCAAGTTGCACTTGAATTGGGTTAGGGAGAAACTCTTCTTCAAATGGATGCAGAGCCTATTCCATAGATGGGGTAGTCTCTGGGATACATACCTATCTCTGTAGCAAGCTCTATTTATATCACAGGAAAGGTTTAAGTCTTTAGAATGGGTAATTTTTGTGCTGTGTGTTTTGTGGATATGTAGGTGGTCCATCAGAGCAGGGTCTAACAATGTATGCTAAGCATAGATCTTCCCTCAAAAGCCTGTAGGAAACAGAATAGAGGCCTAGGGCCTTGAGGCAGTCTGCATAGGACATATTACTTATGTCCTGTATTCTTTTAGTAATCAATCTTTGTGGACATTCCAATTGTTGGATATGCCTGGTTAGGTACATAACAAAAGGGGCATTGTACTCAATTTTAGGTTTGATGAATGCCAAATAAAGTGGAACAATGACTTCCTTGGACTTAGATGTCATACCTTTGTTTATAAGTTGCGCAACATAGAATGAGTTCCTCACCACTGTAGACATATGATGACCAAAGGCTAGATTACTATCTATATGTGTCTTTAAGTCCATGACTACTGGGTCAACTCTAAGGGGTGTGTTGTCAATATGATAGTTATCGGGGATGGATGACTTCCCATAGGATACTATTATGCATTTATTGGCATTTAGTTTTAGTCCATGGATCTGACACCAGTTGTTTGTCTATATCAGCCCCTCCTGGAGAAGATTTGTGTCAGTCTGAGATTCAATGACAGCTCCAAATTTGCAATCATATGCAAATTTAGTCAGCCAGAGACCACTGACATTGGCCTTGACTTCTGAGAAGAAAATGCCAAGATGAGTGGTCCAAGGACTGATCCCTGATGGAGTCCACTTGTGACTGGCCTCTTTGTAGAGGTGGAATCCCTAATTGTAAATTCCTGGGTCCTATCTGTGAGTCAGTTGGCTTTCCACTGGGTGACATATGGGTTTGTACCTAACCTCTTGAGTTTGTCAACAATACCCAATTGTGGTATTGTGTCAAATGCCTTAGCCGGGTCAAGGAAGACAGTGTGAATGATTTTGCCCTCATCCATTGCTTTGGTGACTTCTCAAAACAGTCCACCAGGTTGAGTAAGCATGATCTGCCCTTCAAAAAACCAAATTAGGTTGGTTCCAGTGTTTGGAAGTTTGCTATATCTCTGTTGATCATCACCATGATAATTATTTCCATGTCTTTACATACAAGACTAGTGAGACTTATGGTTCTGTAGTTTCCTGGGCCTATCGATGGCCCACCTTTGTGTAGAGAGATGACTGTTGCCTTTCTCCATTCATGAGGCACAAAGACTGATAAGAGGCTACAGTTAAATAGGAATTCCAGAGGCCCTGATAAGTCATGTTTCATGTTATTTAGAAGGCATCCTGTGATATTGTCAGGGCCCTATGATGCAGTGTTCTTGGTCTTAGAGAGAGCATTAAGGACCTGTTCCCTAGTGATATTAGGGGGAGGTATATTTGATGATATTTCCTGAAGGAAGGTTGAGGGAGAGAGTTGAGTAAAGTTGGAGCTGAATTTATCAGCCAGGAGGTTTGCTATATATTCGGGCTCAGTATAGGTGGTTCCATTTACAATGAGCTCTGCACACAATTGTGTACTGGTTTTGAGGTTGTGAACATAACTAAAGAATGCTTTGTGGATGTCCTTGGCCTTGGAGGCCAAACTTACCTCAGATTTGCTTTGGTAGACTTTCTTTGTCCTCTGAGTTGTTTGTTTAATTTTATGATAGTGCTTTTATGCTGCTGGGTGCTGCACCTCCTAAATTTTGCCATGATCTTCTTCCTCCTGTTATACATTCTATTTATTTTGTGATTCTACCAGGGTGGTTTGTTTTTTAAGTTAGTTCTGTACTTCGTCCTGGTGGGTACAGCAGCCTCTATGCAGCTATTAACATGCTTATACAGGGTTTCTGTGAACAGTTCTGCATATCCAGCAGTGTTGTCAGGGTTTATGAGGGCTTGAAATTTTGCCAGGTTATCACTTAATAGCAGGAGGTTAGCCTTAGAATAATTCCTGAATATTCCAGGTTTATCTGGGGGGTCAAGGTTTTATTTTTACTTCAAAGGAGACCATTTTGTGATCTGACCTTACCAGGGAAGGCATTACAGTAGGGGGTGTGCAGCATTTTCCCATATGTGTTAGGACATGATCCAGTATGGGTGCATCCCTAGTTGGTGTATTGACTATCTGGTTCTGGGAGTTTGTATTTACAAAATCTAGGAATCCCTGTACATGAACGCTTGGTGTCATATAGGATTCCCAGTCTTTAGTGGGGTAATTAAAGTCACACATGAATATGGTATTGGGTTGGATGGTTAGTGTTTCTAATAAGTTTGAATACATCGTATGGTTTTCCTGGGTCAGAGAGGGGGACTATAGCTTGCAAGGAAGTGGTACTGGATTTTACCTGTGGTGATTTAAACATGGAGCAGCTCAATTGCATTGTCCTGTTTGACAAGCCTTGAAGTTTATTTATTTTTGATGTAAATAGAGACACTGCCACCTTTAGTCCCTGCCTGTGAAGCAGCTGGCCTAAATGTGTGAAAGGCATTATAACCTTGCACTTTTGGTGTGCTGTCCGCAGCTTTAAACCATGTCTCAATGACCACACAGACATCAGCATTCTCTAGGATAAAGAGAGCTTCTAGGGAGAAGAGTTTTTTGTTTAGACTCCTAGCATTGAACAGTAATGCCTTTAGATTTTCTTGGTTTTGATTTTGCTATGTCAGAAGTCCTTTCAGTTTGGCATTGCCTAAAAAAGGCAATATGGGGGAAGACAATGCTAATATTCAAAAGCCTAGAGGGGAGAGGTGCAGACCATCCATGGCAAAGCAATGTGGTCTGTTGACCATCTCCTTCCATGCTGACAAATATTGCACCTGCTTGGAATGACACCAGAAACTAATCCAATTATTAAAGTCAATCATCTTTTGTTCATATTGTGGCATCATCCTTGGAGAAGGAATAATGCTGCTCAATGCTAGGCTCATACCAGCCTGACACACATATTCCAAGAGGTCCTTGATGTCTTTCTTCAAATAGTCTAGGGAGGTACATCTCAGGTCATTTACTCCCACATGGACTATGGCTGACTCATATTGGTAATTGTGGTCCAATGACCTGAGTGCATGTGTAATGTGGTGGATTCTAGCTCCTAATAAGCAACTGACTGTAACCTTCTTCTTACTCAGCCTGGTGAGAGGGACAGCAGTCTGTCTCACAATGGAGTCTCCAATGACTAGAATGTTGGATTGTGTGGTGACTTGCCTTATGGGCTTAGAGTGAGAGGCTCCATGAGATGTAGTTCTATGTGTTGATGTGGATGTTGTTTTGAAAGAGTATGTTTGGGGCTGCTGAAGGTATTTGTCATGTGTACTTCATGCACCTGGTCTTTGTGGTTTCGGAAGATTATGTGTAAGTGTCTCAGCAAAGGTGGGTCTATATGTCTGCTTTGAATTGTGCATGATGGGTGCAGCATGTGCGCTACTGACAACCTTATTGACATTAGGAGTACTTTTATGTGACAACTTTGCCTCCAGTGACATTGTGTAAATATCTCACATACCCTATCAGTTTGTTTGAGAATTAATTGGTTGTCAGTAAACATGATTCAATTTCTACAGTGCATCAGGATGCCCATATCCACCAAGCCAGTAACAGTGACAGTAGGAAAGTTCATATCCATGGCAAAAGACCCTTTTTTATTGATTAGATAGTTGGAGTGAGAATATCAATCACTGTCAGGAGTAGCCGGTTTGCAGCTAAGTGGACAGTGCTTACCACTGCAAACTAGTTGTCCTGTGTTCAACTAGGTGTTGGAGAAATTTCAACTGTGCTTTTACAGAAAAAATGTCACTCAAGGTGTCTGGGTCTGTACACGGCACTGCCAATCACTTGAGGGGAAACTAATACTTAAACCCTGAAAATTTAAGGATGAAGTATTTGGGCAGATATTCTGAAGATAGAAACAAATCAAGCAGTACTTACTGAAAACAGAGAATTAGCTTATCAAGAATGGTGAAATGAGGGGTGTGACACCTCTGCACTGGCAGAATAATCAAGGAGCATCAATCCTCACCACTAACAAAAGTGAGGGACATGCACATTGGGAGGATGACAAATACACACAGAGTAAAGTACAATTTCCCTTAAGAGCACACAGAGATCACAGTCAGTCTGGGGCTGGTTTCTTTCTCTCTCTCTCTCTCTCTCTCTCTCTCTCTCTCGAGATCCCCAATAAGACACTCCACTGGCACAGCTATATGGTTAAAATCTCAGCCAAGCCAAATCCTCCAGCACCCTCTCTGCCCAACCAGTGTTTCGTGCCCCTGCCCAAGTAGCTGATACACACACACACACACACACACACACACACACACACACACACGCACACACACACACACACACACACACACACACACACACACACACACACACACACACACACACACACACACACATTGAGATTTGACTTATATACAGACATGCAGACACTCCTGGGGAAAGCTAGCACAGGTTTAATAGCTATGCCCCCTTCTTCCCAGACTATAAGATAGTAATCACTGCCACCAACCACCCTTTGACAGCTACTATAAGGCCTTTACAAAGGGTGACCAATTCTACTGTGTAATGCTACTATTATCCAAATGGTAAGTGACCAACAGCAAGGCTATTTAAGAGTGGCCTGTACAGTGTCACCAAATACATATGCAAGTACTCTAAGAGCTTGAATATCTGTAAACAAACCAGCCACAATTAAAAGATTTAAATATATTTAATAATAAATAATAAAAGCACAAGACTATATTTGATAACTCAACACAGTGACAACAGAGTTCAGAATCACAGGAAATTCTTTAAAACAACATTGCAGGATAGTCTCAAATAAATACAGAAAACATCTAAAGTAATATTTACTGTATTCCTATCTATATCTAAGAGATACTATGCCCTAAATAACTTACTTACAGAGCAAGGCAAATACAGATGAGAAGTGCTGATCAGAGGATAGTTCTAGGTCCAAAGACAAATACAAAATGCACAGACTTTCTTTGAGAGATAGTTCTTAAATTACTATCAACATTTCTGCTGGGTTATCTCAAATTACATCATTCTTTGTCATTTCTGCCTCCAGTTCCCAGGCAGGCTAACAGAAACATAAAACTTAGCATCTCTGTGTCAAAAATACTTATCTCTCAGACATTTGCCTGGGACTGGAAGTTGTAAAACAGTTAATCACTTTTACCTTTGAAACCTGTAATTATTTCTGTTTTCAGACAATAGAAAGAATTTCTAGCTGCAGACATTCTGTCTCCTAGCTGAGATAAACACCATTGTAAAACTCTTTGCTTTTCTTGAGGATTTGCAGGTTAAGTCTGTATGTTCCAG
This sequence comes from Protopterus annectens, assembly GCF_019279795.1. Taxonomy (NCBI): domain Eukaryota; kingdom Metazoa; phylum Chordata; order Ceratodontiformes; family Protopteridae; genus Protopterus; species Protopterus annectens. The sequence continues at coordinate 1,009,181,194 of NC_056727.1, read as the reverse complement.
CTTTTACCATCAAAACATATATTTGCATAGGCATATAGTTTATACACATCTTTGGTCTTTTCCAGCAGGATACACTGTGGTTAAATTCTTGAAGCTCAGTACAGAGCATACAGTTTAACATACACTTCTGCACCAGTAGTTGAATATGCACATATATTGTTTTCTTCCATTTGTAAGGCAAGCATATAAACCGTATTACTGTTCACAAATAACATAGAATTATTTACAAAATTCCAGCTAGCTGGGCTGGCAGCCTTCACAAGGGGAGTCGCATGAATGGCTACTGCCTGGCTACTACTAATGCTGTTCTCACCACAGCTTCACTCTGTTGGGGTTCAATGCTCCTTTGCGTCTTCTCTCACCAGAAGCAAAATGTTAGCACTAATCCCAAGAAGTGAGGCAAGCCACAGCCTGCTTGGTGATTCACAGTCTTGCCCCAGATGATGCAAAGGCTTGTAGGGTTTTTCTGGCAGATGCTTTGAATAGCAACTAGACCAATCAGGTACGGTAAGCACAGACACTCACTCTCCAACCAGAAACTGTTAGGAACCAATGCACTCTGCTCCTTCTCTCACCAGGATTATAATATAAGCACAGATTCCAAGCTGTCACCTATAAAGCAGTTAACAGGCTTTCTGGTGGTCAGCAGTCTCCAGGAAATAATGTCCTTGTACTCCTTTTCTCACCAGGAGAAAACAGAAGCACTAATCCTAAGATGACTACTGAATAGCAGAATGTGGGTTTTCCAATAAATGGTGCTCTTGTGATAGATCCTTAAAGGTAAGATAAAAAAATGGTTTATCCTAAACACTACAGTGTGCACTAAGCAGTTAGATATGAAAGTGAGCAACTTATGTTTTAGCTGTCTAAAAAGTTAAGTTTTAGTGGAGAACCACTATGTTTAAAAGAGCAAGATAGAGTCAAAGGGGGTTGGAACTTTACTATTCTGATACTATGGAATACAGTAGGATGGCCAAAAAAATTAAATAGTTGAAGGGGAGTGATTTCACAAAATGATAATTTTGTGCTTACTCACATCAGCCAGTGAAAGGAGCAGGGAATGAGATATATGGTCAAATTCACATATGAGGCAGGCAATGAGAAAGACAGTGGTGTTTAAGAACACAATTCTAATAGGCTGGGAGGGTGGGAAAAATTCTGTCTGACTCACAAGAGACAAAGCTGTGATCTCTTTTCAAGTTTTAATATACAGTTAAAAGCAGAATATAAGTAAAATACAATATAAAGAAAACAAATCACAGTATACAAAATAGAAAAAAGGCAATAAAGTAATACAAAGTACAAGAAATAAAAAGCAAATTGACCTTTCCATCACAGCAAGCTGTGGCAGAGTCTGTGTGAGTCTTTCCAGCAAAGCTCTGAAATGTTTTATTTTACCCTTTAAATAGAAGGTGTAGTTCCTAGCTCCACCCCCTCATTTCAGCGTGTGTGTGTGTGTGTGTGTGTGTGTGTGTGTGTGTGTGTGTGTGTGTGTGTGTGTGTGTGTGTGTTTGTGTGTTTATATATGTATGTATTCTAGATATGTGTGCGTATCTCTGTGTGCATGAAGAGGAGCACTGAATTTACTTGAATTGTAATTCAGTGAACCATGACTAACTGAAAACAATACATTGAATTCAATCCAGTGAATGGCTGTGAGCAGGAGAGTGGAGGATTCACCCCACTTTTTGACCCATGTTTAAGCCCATTTCTGACATGGAGCAAGAGCATGGAAAGCTTGCATCCTGCAGATCCAAAGTCAAAACCAGTTTCCGATATTCACTGGCTCAGAATCCAATTAATTATTTTTGATTTTACTACATTTTCTGATAAATAACATGAAATTGCATTTATAAAATATAGCTCTGCGGTCTTTTATCTTAAAAAAAATTAAAAAGGAGTGTCTGTAAAAATACTATATAACTGAAATGTTGGCAGGACTGCTCTTAAAAAAGTAAACTGGTTTTATACACAGTTATAAAAAATAAATTGGTTTTATACACAGTCAAATCTAGAATCAGAGGGGCTGAAGGCAACTGACACATAGTATATGTTAGTATATGACAGAAGAATGCCAAAGAAGCTGGAAAGTAACATGCAAAAGCAGTGGTACATCCAGTACTACTATATGTTACAGAAACCAGAGAAGTGAAGGCAGAACACTGAAGAAGCTAGAAGCAATGGAGATGAAGAGCTGAGATGAGTGGCAGGATGCACACTGTGGGAGAGATGAAGAAATGAGGGTATCAAAGCAGAAGCCCACATAGCTGCAATTGCAAAAGAGGTGAAAGAGAACATATTATTTGGTTTCAGGCACATGTGCTGGACAGCAGAAATATGTTGAAGAAAATTTGTGACAGGATGAAGGTATGAGGAAACAAGGGCATCTAACGGATAGATGGCTGTATGGACGTATGAATGGATTGTGTAAGAAAAAAAAAACTATGACAGTCAGGCATGATTGTTGAGTAAGGTATGAGTGAGGCACTGAATTGAGAGAAGTGGTCCCCTGAGGTTGCTCACAAATGCTCCAAGTGCAATGACCAACACAAAAGCTGAAATACTTCCCCCACCATAAAAAGAAAATCAAACAACTGTCACCTAGTATATCCTAAAGTAGAAACCAACACAAACCCGACTGGTCTGTGTACTCCTAAACTGTGCCACTATTCAGTGACCCATTTTCTTCTTGATGATAATAATATCATTCCTCAACTGGTGTTACAAATAATCCACGCCTTTAATATCAGGCCATAAACCTTTCAAACCCACTTGGTCTGCACTCCATTCAAAAAATCAATTTTTCAAAGCCAGCAGTAAATATTTTCATGATTATGGTGGGGAATGACTAATCAGCTAATGCAAGATAGCGTTTCAGCTTGTACAGTTCTATCGTTAAGAAGATCAGCCTACCAGTAAACACAAAATGAACTATCATAACCCGGGCCGACTGTTGCTTTAAAAAAATATGTATAAGGTTCATAGGTTCATAGGTTCATACTAGGCTATCTGCCCTAGGGCATTTATATGCCTAGCCAGAGTGTGTTTGGCTTTCGCCACCCATTTTAAATTAATTTTGCTATGCCTTTTTTTGAGGTTAGTATACTTTGCCTCTGTCTAACAGTGACACAGAAGTGATACCCGGGGTAAACCTACGATCTCCCATCCACTCATCAACATTCCTCTTGAAGAGAGTCAATGTGGGACTCTGCCTAACCTGGACTGGGATTTTATTCCAGAGTGAAGGGAGCCTCTGGTTTATGAATCTGTCCCTCCAGCATGTCCTATTTATTTCAGTGCTGAGGTTCAAATCTCTCAAGCGCGTAGCTCGATGGGATTTGGATTTTCTGAGGTGCAGCATGTCCATTAATTCCGGGTTGGACATGGCTTTATACATCAGGCACAGATTGCCTCTGAGCAGGCGGTATGCCACTGAGTAGAGCTGGAGTTTCTTTAACCGGGCAGCATATGGCATCTGTTTGAGCCCTTTGATCCTCTTGGTGAGGTACTTTTGGGGTCTTTCCAGTTGCTGCAGGTGTCTGGTAAGGTACATCCCAAAGGGGCATTGTACTCAATTATGGGCCTGATGAGGGATGAGTAAAGAGGCACGATGACCTCCCTGATCTAGATGTGAATCTCTTCATGATTAGGTGGGCTATATAAAATGTTTTTCTAACCACTTTGGCCATGTGGTTGTCAAATGAGAGATTGCTATCAACTTGGGTCCCCAGGTCCCTAATGACTTCTTCTGTACTTAATGGATTACCACCTATGTGGTAATTTGTGGGCACTTTGTTTTTGCCAAAGGGGATGACTATACACTTTTTGGCGTTTAGCTTGAGGCCATGGCTCTGGCACCAGTTGTCTGTTTCTATGAGGCCCTTTTGGAGGATGCTTGTGTCGGCTGGAGAGTTGATTATGGCGCCCAGTTTGCAGTCATCTGTGAACTTGGTCAGCCACAGTCCTTCCATGTTGGCCTGTACCACCAAGAAATATATACCAAACAAGAGAGGTCCCAGGACTGAGCCTTGTGGGACGCCACATGTAACTGGTTTGGAGTCTGACATGGCTCCAGCAATTCTAACCATGTGGGTTCTGTTCTTGAGTCAGTTTGCAATCCATCTAGTGACATAGGGGTTTATATTTAAGCTGGTGAGCTTATCTATAATGCCCGAGTGGGGTATTGTATCGAAGGCTTTTGCGAGGTCCAGGTAGGCTGTGTGGACCACCTTCCCCTCATCAATGGCCTTGGTGACTGTTTCAAAGAAATTGACCAGGTTTAAGAGGCAGGATCTGCCCTTAACAAAGCCAAACTGGGTAGGATCCAGTGTCTGTATGTCCCCAATATCTTTATTTATGAGGTCCATGATGATCCTTTCCATAGCTTTGCAGACCAAGCTAGTCAGGCTTATGGGGCGATAGTTTCCAGGATCCGTTGAGGCACCACCTTTGTGGAGAGGGACCACTGTTGCTGTACGCCACTCTTTGGGTACATATCATGTAGTAAAGCTAAGATTGAACATTAGTTTTATGTTTGGGTTTAGCTCTTCTTGGAGTTCATGTAGGACGCAGTCCGGGACACCATCTGTTCCCATTGATGCTGTGTTTTTTGCTTTGGAGAGGGCGACTCTTACCTGAGCATCTGAGATGTCAGGGGGGCAGCACTCTGTTGGGATAGATATTTGCCCTTTTGGTGGGGAGGTGGGGGAGAAGTTTGCACTGAACCTGTCAGCTAGAATGTTGGCAATGTCTGTGGGCTCGGTGTATTTTATGTCATTTTGGACTAATTCTGAGCATATCTGGGAATTCCCACCCAGGTTCCTAACATAACTAAAGAAAGCCTTGTGATTATCCTTAGTGTCCTGTGCAATTTTTCTCTCGAAGTTGGCCTTAGACGATTTTATGAGTGCCCGTAGTTTTTGCTAATACTGATCAGAGATGCCTTCCCTTTTTGGGATTTTGCTCTATCATGTAGTAGCTTCCTCCTTCTATTGTATAGTTTGCTTATGGCTGGGGTCCACCAGACAGGACGTCTGCCTTTGGAGGATTGGGTCTTGGTTTTATTTGGGATTGCATGATCCATGCATTCCTGAAGGTGTTCATAGAATGCATTTATAAAGGATTCTGCGGTCTGGGCCGTATTTTCCACAGGCCCGGGGGCTTTGAAGGATTTTGCCTCGGTTTTGAGGCATGTGAAATTTGCTTTAGAGAAGTTTTTCACTGTGGTTTTCTGGGCAGGAGGTGGGGTCGGGATGTGAATATCCAGTGAGATTAGTTTATGGTCTGATCTTACCGGTGAGGGATACACTACTGGTCTGGAGCATAGTGTCCCCATGTTGGTGATGATCAGGTCCAGTATATTTTCCCCTCTTGTGGGAGTGTTAACAAGTTGTTCCATAGCATTTGAGTTTATAAATTCTAGGAACCTTTGGGCTAGGGTGTTGGAGCTAGAATAATGCTCCCAGTCTATGTTTGGGTAGTTGAAGTCGCCCAATATAATGGTGTTTGGAGAGACCTTCATATTTTCCAGTATTCTCAGGAAGGCTGAGTGGGGTTCCTGTGTTTGGGACTGTGGTCTGTAGCAGGCTATAAACTGGAAGGCAGTTTTACCCACAGTTAGTTGCACATGGATAGTCTCTGATGCTTCGTGCTGTGCCACCAACCTGGAGGTCTGGGTATCTTTGGCGAATCTTGATACTCCCCTCCTTTTGTGGTTCGGTCCAAGTTTTGGGGCCGAAAAGCATGGTATGAGGTATAACCTGGTACTGCTGGGGTGCTCTCGGGAGCCTTGAACCAGGTTTCTGTTCCTGCACAGATATCGATGTTCTCCATGCTAAGGAGAGTTTCGAGTGTGTGCATCTTGAGGTTTAGACTTCTGGCGTTGAGTAGCATTACTCTTAGTTTCTTATCCCTTGTGATACCAATGGAGGTGGGTTTGTCTTTTGAGCCTTGCCTAAAAAGGGCACTATGGGGGTAGCAAGAGCCTTTGCCAATATTCAAAAGTCCAGTGGTGACAGGTGCAAGCCGTCCCTAGTGAAGCATCGTGGCTTGTCGAGCATGTCATCCCAGGCTGACAGGCATTGGATCCCCTTTGAATGATGCCAACACTTAAGCCAATTGTTGAAATTGATCATCTTGTCTTCATATTGTGGCATCATTCTTGGTGAGGGTAAGATGCTACTCAAGGTCATGGTCATTCCGGCCTGGGCTACATGCTCAGAGAGCTCCTCTATGTCTCTTTTCATGTAGTCCAGGGAGGTACATCTCAGGTCATTCACACCAACATGGACAATGGCTGAGTCATATTTGTATTTGCCTTGGAGTGACCTGAGTGCTTGTGTTATGTGGTGGATACTAGCACCCGACACGCAGCTCACTGTGACCTTCTCCTTGTTCAACCTGGTGAGCGGGATGTCAGTGTGCCTGACGATAGAGTCACCTATTACAAGTGTATCAGGTGTGTTATTTAGCCTTAAGGGCTGTGACTGTTCGGCACACTGGCTTTGTGAGATATGTGTTGCGCGTGTTTTGTTTTGGGGTAGCGGTTGCCTGGGTGTCTGCTTTGGAGGTCTCTGCTGCTTAGGCAGATTTTTATTTAGAGCCTCCAGTATGTTTTGTGTGTTTATGTGTTTGGTTTGTTGTCATGGTAGGTCTATGTGAGACTGGAATTGTAGTGAGTGTGGTTTCCTTCTCCTCCTGACTGGTTACACCAGTACTGAGTTGAGAGAGCTTAGCCTCCAGTTTGGCTATATGGTTGCATCTCTCACATGTGTTGGAATTTGTTGGGAGGAGGAGAGGGTTGTCTGTGTACATGAGGCAGTTGTAACATTGCCTCAAGATTCCCAGATTCACCAGCTGGACCGGAGAGGAGATTGACAACTGACCTTTGGTCATGCTAGAATAGTATTGGGAATTCCTTTATAATTGAAAAAAAGGCCAATGGGGAACAAGGTACTCAAGGGAAGTTTGTGAGGGTGTAGTGCTTTTAATTTTTTAGAGCTGACTTATATAATTGCTTTAGTGAGCAAGTGCCAGGTAACTTAAATGCAATGTGTTACAGGTAACTTAAATGCAAAAATGACAAACAGTAACTTTCTTTCAAGTGAAACAAGGAAATAAGTACAGTAAGCAATGCAGATATCACTAGGGATCCACAGAAGTGCTAAAAGGCTGCGTTTTAGGTGGAATTAGTGTTTCAGGGAAATAAACAAACAACAAGCATACAAACAAAGCTAGATTCAGCAGGCCTGGATCTAGTCTATACTACAGCAAACAAGGTGTACCAATTTCAGTAAGAAACAGTTAGAATATGCAGGCACTATAAGGCTTTAACCAGAAATTCCCTGCTCAGAAGGGCAGAGTCCAGCCTCTCCTCCCACAAGAGTGCAGACCGCAATCCTTCTTAATGTAAAATAACTGGCCTGAAGCCCAAGTGCTTAAACCAGAACTAATACACTTTTAGAATAACAGACACTGAGCTCTCAATCAGCCGTTCCCAACTTAGAAGGATGTAAGCTACCTGTCCTGACACCACAGTGCAGGCCACAAACCTTCCTAATGTAAAACAACTGGTCTGAAGCCCAAGTGCTTAATCCAAAAGACTTAGAAATGATAGCTACACTTTAATCAAGTTACTACCAGCAGTAATAAATACAACTGAATACTTTAAAGAATGCCTGGATTAGTGCTTAAGTTATACAACCAAAGCTAGATTTAGCAGGCCTGGATCTAGTCTATGCTACAGCAAACAAGGTGCACCAATTTCAGTAAGAAGCAGTTCAAATATGCAGGCACTATAAGCCTTTAACCAGAAATTCCCAGCTCAGAAGGACAGAGTCCAGCCTCTCCTCCCACAAGAGTGCAGAACACAAACCCTCTTAATGTAAAATAACTGGCCTCAAGCCCAAGTGCTTAAACCAGAATTAATACACTTTTAGAATAACAGACACTGAGCCCTCAATCAGCAGTTCCCAACTTAGAAGGATGTAAGCTACCTGTTCTGCCACTACAGTGCAGACCACAAACCTTCTTAATGTAAAACTGGTCTGAAGCCCAGGTGCTTAAACTAAAAGGCTTAGAATGAGTTACACCAAGCAGTAATAAATACAATTGAGTACTTTTAAGATGACGCAAAAGCAAAATAAAGTAGGAAAAAACACAAATACAGTAAAAGCAGATAATTTTTTTTTTTTTTTTTTTGTGGAAAGAGATAAAGGAAAGAGTGAAATGAGTAGCAGAAACTAAGCTGATTGGCCTTCTCAATAGCTCTCCCTGTACTGGGTAGAATGAGGTAATGACACTAGACTGGGAGGAGGGTCCCAGATCAAATTTACACTAGGGGCGGGCAACTGCAAAGCCACCAACTATAAAAACACTATACCAACAGGGAGGGAGGGTGAGAAACAAACTGCAGAAATGTTACTCACAGCTGAAAAGCAGCAGTGAGCCTTTAAATGAAAGTTTTAAACAGTTAAAGGAGCCACTAGAAAAAAGAGTTTAACTGCGGGGCACCTTCCAATACAAGAACTGATGACGCTAAGGCGAAACCTAGTTTGCTGGTGAGGTGACTTAGCCTGTCAGCCATTGAAGTTGGACTATGCATCTCTTCCTGGACTCTTTGTGTTCTTTATGGATTATAACTAAGTATGCTGGTTTGCTTTGTGTAACATTTATTCCTGAAATACCGGGCATATTTTATCACCATACACCATGTTTGGTGTTTTTGGCAGAATAGTAGCGAAAGCTGGTGATTATTTTCTACAATACAAGATGACGGGGAATCATTTGGTATTCGCCAGCCAAATTACTGGTTTACTTTTGAGTTTGAAGGAGCACTGTGTGACTTTGAATTATGATAGTTCATTTTGTGTTTACTGGAAGACTGATCTTTTTAGCAATAGAAATGGACAAGATGAAACCCTATTTTGAATGAGCTGATTAGTCATTCCCCACCGTAATCATGAAACAATTTACTGTTGGCATTGAAAAATGGATTTTTTTGAATGGAGTGCAGACCAAGTGGGTTTGAAAGGTTTATGACCTGATATTAAAGGCATGGATTATTTGTAACGCCAGTCAAGGAATGATATTATTACCATCGACAAGAAAAGGGGTTACTAAATAGTGGCGCAATTTAGGAGTACACAGACCAGTCGGGTTTGTGTTGGTTTCTACTTTAGGATATAGTAGGTGACAGTTATTTGGTTTTCTTTTTATGGTGGGGGATCTATTTCGGCTTTTGTGTTTGCATTGCACTTGGAGCGTTTGTCAGAGCGACCTCAGGGGAAACTTTGTGATTTTGATGTTTGGTGCAAGTTTGGTGGGCCTAGTGGGCTCATGAATATAGGCAACAAGCCTTCTGCTAACATAGTGCAATAGACTGCTTGGCTGGATTCTTTTGGGCCTTAGAAGCGGCCGTTCTTTGAACTTTTTGAATATTTCGAAATATTGGGATTTATGAAACCTAACGATTCATTTGTGAATGTTTCAACAAGGACTATTGATACCATTGAAGACACAAAAAGACATTTCTAATATTGTATGTGTAGGGATTATATTGTGAATGTTAATTGTATACCAGCAGTTTTTGTTTCATTTTACTAACAACATAGATATGGAGGGGTATTGATTTAATAGTGAATTTAACAGATACAAAATATTGTACAGGCCTATACTAACGGACAAAATGTATTGAGATTTTTAACTTGTAAGGTGGCTGATCATATGTGAGTATTTATTGGGTCTATATTATAAGCACGAATGTTTACTTACCTGAATACTTAAACGCCGACACATATTCCGCGAACCGCGAATACACCAAATGCCCTAAACCGCGAAATTCAAAAACTCGAACCGTCATAGTTGTCCCACCCCACCACCCGCTACATATTACCTACACAAACAAACTAAACCACATACATACACTAACCAAAACCCTACTTCTAACCCTAAACTAAACCCTACTTCTAACCCTACACTAAATCTTGCATATACCACCATGTATGCACTTAACTTAACCCGCACCCTAACCCTAAGGTCCGTAACTATCACACACTTACCTTAAAAAGCTATACCCAAACTAAATAATCCACACACATACACTTCATATAACCCTACTTCTAACCCTACACTAAATCTAATATACATTACCATCTATGCACTTACCTTAATCCACACCCTAACCCTAAGGTCCGTAACTATCGCACACTTACCTTACGGAGCTATACCGCAGAAGGGCCAACTATGACGATTCGATATTTCCGATTACGTTCTTCTGGACGATCGATGCTTTCGCAGTTAGATGAAGATGTGACGGCGTTTAGGTATTCGGGTAAGTAAATGTTCGTTCTTTTAATATAGACCCTGTTTATCAGTATCACTAGCATGAATTAGTATTATAATCCAGCACTACACTTTTAGAAATGATATATTACAATAAGCCATGTATACTAATTAAGCTGAAGAGTTAGAGTGATAAACCAATAGGTTAATTTAATAGTGAGGGCCTGGTAGTCTGTATGATTTATGAACTCATGACTTTTTGAAACAATAATTCTTGTATACTACATATTAAGTAATATTTATATAACTTAACAAGTCGTAGTGGGTGAGTACCAGGAAGAGAGACTTAGGGCAACTTTAATTAGGCTTATAAAAATGACAGAAGCATATAATTTGAAACAATTTTTAGACAGGCTAGCCACAGATGTGGATGATTTATCATAATTTAGTATGGAAGGGAGTGCCCCCCCCCCATGAAGCTAGTTCTAGAACTACAGGACTGGAGCAACAGTTTGAGGAGTTGTTTAATAGTACTAAAAAGGTAAGGTCCAATGTTTGGCATTGCAAGCTGTTAAAAGCATATTTAAAAGCTGAAATAGCCCCTAGGGGTCTAAGAATTTATGTGGAACCAGGGGTAGGGTCTGACAATCAGGAATTTATGAAAAAATGGCGTCAGATACAGCAGATGGCGTCCAAGATGTTTATTAAACTTTTAATAGACTATTATGAAGAACAACAGGTACTGATGGCCCTCAAGTTAAACGAATATTATGAGAAAACTATTAGCCATACAGCTGAAACCGGTTACGCAGATAGATATGCTAACTATGTGAAAGAAATAAATAAGTATGAAAAAGAGCTGCAGGAAAGAAAGACTAAAAAATATCAAAGAGATCTTAATGATTATAAAAACCAAACTACGTATTCTTGGAAGAAGGCAGACCATAACTGCCAGGTATAATGAGAATCATAAGAGCAGTAATAGGCCAAAAAGAAAGAAGGCTAGATCCATATTAAGAAAAAACTTTTTCTAGCAACTCTGAGTTGTCATCTGGGTATTCCAATACAGTTACGGAAAATGAGAGAACTGAATCAATCAGTAATTTCTCCTACACCTAAGAGATCCAGGGGCCCTTTAGCAGGGAGGCAGAAAACCTAGGCATAGAAGTGATGGAAGAAATATTCAGCCAGATATTGCTAACATAGCAGATGGCTCTATGGGTTTTATTCAACCCCATGAAGTTGAAAATCAGTTGGTGGTTAATCTTACGGATTATAATTTTACTGAACTTGAAATAAGCGTCCGGAACAAAGTTTTGGAATATGTACCTGCCACTTATGTGTCACATTTTGATGTGGTTCAATATTTGAAAACTTTTTGTTGTAATTTGAATTTAAAACAATTTTTTTACACATAGACCCCCAGATACACTTAATAGGGAAATGGAAAGGTTTAGATTTAAGAAATCTAATTTTCAACCACCATACAATGGAGTGGTTAAACTTTTTAAACAAGTGTTACATGATCTACAAATAAATGAAAATAATGTGTTTAAACCGGGTATACATAATTTGACTAAGGGAGAAAAAATAGCCCTTAAGAATTTATAACAGAATAATAATTTGATTATTGCTAGAGCAGATAAAGGGGACGCTACGGTAGTGTGGAGTAAAAGAGATTATAATAAGGAAGTGGAGAAACATCTTTTCTGATGCCACATCCTATTGTAGCCTCCCATTGGACCCCACTACAGATTAAAAAAAAAAAAGATAGTTGAAGTATTAAAACAGGCAGTTCAACGTAGGGTGATTTCTGAGGCTTTGTCCATAGAGCTGATGGTAGATGATCCTAGCCCTCAGTATTTTTATCTGGTACTCAAAATTCATAAGCAAGTGATTCCTCCCCCAGGGCATCCAATAGTGGCTGGACGTGGTTCGGTGATAGAACTATTGTCTGAATATTTGGAATGTAAACTTAAACCCTTGTTGGCATATGTTACAGCCTGCATAAAAGATACAAACCAATTTCTGTTGTTGATGAGTGATTTACAGATTTCCCATGAAACATATATGGGTACTTTAGATGTGCATGCTTTGTATACCAGCATCCCCCATGAGGCAGGTATAAGAGCAGTTAAACATTGGATGGGGGTGTCTGGTAAATATGATGAGGTGGAAAAGGAACTTTTGCTAACTTTATTGAAATTGGTATTAGAGCATAATTCCTTTACATACAATAAGGCATGGTATTTACAAATCAAGGGCACCGCGATGGGTGCAACTTTTGCATCCATATATGCAGACCTTTTTATAGGTTTTTTTGAATGTGATATAATATATAGTAGCAGAAACAAGCTTATGGAAAATCTGAAAATGTGGCGTAGATATTTGGATGACTGCTGGGTCATCTGGGCAGGGGACACCCGAAAATGGCATGAATTTGTGGAATATTTAAATTCCAATGACTATGGTATTCATTTTAGTGTTAAAATTGATTTACATACAGTTGAATTTTTGGATGTAATAGTTATCAAAGCCATGGATGGCACAATGGATACTACCTTGTATAGGAAACCTTTCTCCAAAAACTCATTACTGCATTCCAACAGCAGTCATCCTTGCCACATAACCTCTAACATTCCTAAGGCCCAATTTACTAGAATCTGTAGGATTTTCTCAAAGACAGATGAGTTTAGGGTACAGGCCAAGCAGCTAAAGGCAAGATTTCTAGCTAGGGGATATGACCATAAAGTGGAGGACGAAGCATTAAAACAAGCAGGGGTTCAGTCTAGGACTCATTTATTGCAGGACAATGCACAAACTAATATTACTACAGATGGTCAGGTAAGGTTTATTACAAAATATGGGTCTAATGTTTTTAGGATTAGACACATTATTGCAATACATTGGCATATATTGAAATCTGATCCATATTTTGATACACTGTTAGGTAATGATTGTAGTTTTGGTTTTAGAAGAGGGAGAAACATAGGAGAACATTTGTCAGGTTTTAAAAAGGGATATGTAAAGCAAGACACAAACATCAATTCTTTAGTGGTAGGAAGCACCTTTTGTGGGCACTGCATATATTGTAAACGAATATCTAAGACCAAACCATTCACTTCTGTTAACACTTCAAAAGTGTATGACATCCTTCAATTGATCACATGTGCAACAGAATGGGTAGTCTATATGGCAGTTTGTCAGTGTGGCTCCTTCTATATAGGGCAAATATCTCTTAGCTTTAAACAACATATAGCTTTACATATTAGTGATATAAATTTTAGACACAACAGAAGTGCATTATTTAAACACAGCCAAGCTAGAGATCTCACTGGGTAGGATTCACGAAGGCTTGCACGGAGTCTAAGAGTAGTGTAAGACTCCATGCAGCCTTCGCGATCCAGGAACAGCCCAAAGTCCATGTAAGAGACCAGCTAAAATGTCTCTTACACGGAGTGGGCGTGGATAAGCTAATCACCTCACTTGCAGCCGAATAGCATGCAAATGAGGTTGATTAGCGATCCAGGAAGCCCAAAGCAGCCCGTGTAAGAGCCGTTTTAGCTGCAGAAATGTACTCAGTTGACAACTGAGTACGTTTCTGCAAAAAACACAATGGAACCATGTCAGCTCCAAATAAAGGGTGCATATGTGTCAGGCAGCATGCCAATGGCCAAATATGTGGCCATTGGCAAGGTACCCCCATGCAAATATGAGAAATAAATAATTTTTTTTCGGCGCCGGTGTTTAAACGCAGCCCAGCATAAATGGGCTGCGCTATATAAAAACATAAAATGAAGGTTATAAACCCACAAATGTGGGTTTTATGCAATACATGGATTTACAATGCAGGGACCAGCAGACCAAAAACAACATGGCCACCGTGTAGTGGTTGCTAAGGGGAAGCTGAGTCTAAGAGATGTAACTAAGCATTAGTAGGCAATCTGATGCAAATGAGTGTTAGGATACTGAATTCCACTGTCACATAGCAAATGAGCACATTCTGAGTAGTGTAAGAGTTACATAAGGGGGAGGAACAGAGTAGGAGATAGGTGACATCACAGGGGGGAATGGCAGAAAGAAATGCAGTTCATTGGAGGTCAGAGTTACATGACAGATGTCAGACACATATCATGGAAAGAGGAGTGCCACAACATAAGCATGGGCAAGTCAAGAAATGGAAGGTGTACACTATTGCCTACACCAAAGTTTCTTGCTGGGCGTGCATGCGCATGTGTGCACGCCATGAAGCGCGAGTAAGACAGTGTGTGCGCGTGTAAGGCACACTGAGCATGTGGGAGCATGTTGGTAGATGTTTAACACTGTTTGCGCGGGTGTGCATGCATTTTAACCCTAATAAGCAGATTCTGAACCGTGTAAGCATGTGTGCATGCGTGTAAGCCACTGTGAGCGTGTTTCTGCTAGTATGCATGCTGCTCCCCCCTGAGGAAACAGAAAGGAAAAAGGAAGCAACAGAATTAGTAGGAAGCTAGCAGGGAATACTGCTGGAGCTAGCAGGTGAAAACAATTAGAAGCAGGCAATTAGACAGGCAGAATAGTAGCTCAGCCCAACACTTCAAACTCTGCAAACAGCAGTGCAAGATGTTTCTCTCAAGAGACACTGCAAAACAGGAGTAAGCTATTAGAAGTGAAAACTGAAAAAGCTGAACTCAGAGCAGAAATGTTAGGGGCTGCCATAGCTGTCATAATGAGACATAGGCGACTTGCTGAGGGTGGTGACAATGCAGATGGTGCCAGACAACCCACAGTGAGGAGACGGAGAAGAGTGTACAGGCCCAGGGTCACCTACCATGGGTTACATGAGCTGGAGATAGTAGAGCCCTATAGAGTGGACAGAGAGCTCCTGCAGCAAATAGTGGAGCTGTGCAGGCCACGCCTCACACACAGATCCAACAGAGGGGAACCCATCCCAGTGGAAACCAAGGTATGTGTTGGCCTAAGAATACTAGCAACAGGTACCTTCCAGAGACCAACTGGTGATATGATGGGGATATCACAGGCATCAGCCTCCAGGGTACTGCACCAGTTCCTGGATGCCATGTCAGCACATGTCGGTGATCATGTATATTTCCCCAATGCCCGTGAGGTATTGGCCAGCAATATGCGTCTCTTCCAGCAAATAACGGAATAACCTGAGGTAGTGGGTGCAATAGACTGCACGCACATATGCATCAAAGCACCAGCCGGTGAGCGGGGTAGGGCCTACATTAACCGCAAGGGCTTCCCCTCCATCAACTGCCAGGTCGTGTGTGATGCCCAGGGCATAATAATGAATGTGTGTGCTGGCTGCCCTGGGAGCTACCATGATTCCAACATCTGGCATTTGACGCAGCTGTACCAGACATTTGCCACTGGGGACATCCCACATGGACACCTAGTGGGGGATGCAGGTTATGCACTGGAGCCGTGGCTGATGAAACCCATCAGAAGCACAAACAGACCTGAACAGGAATTCCATAATGAGGCACACGCACAAACACGTAATGTAATAGAGCATGTGTTTGGGCTGCTCAAGTCATGGTTCCGGTGTCTGGACACATCTGGTGGAGCCTTGCAGTACACACCAACTACATGTACCCAAATTGTCATGGTATGTGCTATGCTACATAATATGATCTTGCGAAAACAGCTGCAGCAGGACCAGCATAGGGCTGGGCCAAACAGCCCCCCACCATTGCCAAGGCCATCACAGGCAGAGCGTGACTCGGAGGAGGAACAACCTGAGCCTGCCCCAGTAGGCAGAAGGAGGCATGCCCAGTATGCCCTGGCCTTGGCAAAGAGGCAACACATAGCACATACACTGGCTCAGTAGGAACCCTGGGAATGATACCCCCTCTGACTCACTTAAATAATAATAGGGATGCCTAAAATGACATGACCTGCTCACAAACATGTACAGAGAGTGTAATATGTGCATCCGAGAGAGGCAGCCCTGGAGCACCACCTGAGGCATGAATGCCATGTGTTAAGTAATGTAACACCATGTACTATATGCACACCTGAGGACCGTGACTAACATCCTACCCTCACCAAACATCATGCCACAATATGACAATGAGATGATCAAGTGCAATAATTGGCTGAAGTATTGCAGTTAGTCAAAGGGGATCCAATGTGTGCCAGCCTGGGATGACATGCTGAGCATGACATGATGCTCCACCTGCTAGGACTGGCGTGCACCTATCAGTGCAGGCCATATGGATACTGGCAAAGGCTGTTGTTACCCACAGCGTGCCCTGAATAGGTAAGGCTCAAAACACAAACCTACCTCCATAGGTATCAGAAGGGATAAGAACCTAGATGTAATGCTACCCAATGCCAGAAGTCTAAACAGCAAGATGCAAGCAGTCTAAACTCACCCAGTATGGAGAATGTTGATATCTGTGCTGTAACAGAAAACTGGGTCAAAGCTCACAACAGCACCCTAACACTACCAGGTTACACCTCATACTGTGCTGTACAGCCTCAAAACATGGAACAAGCTACAAAAGGAGGGTGACTAGCAATAATTGTCAAGGATAACCACACCCCCATGTTGGTACCACAACAAGAAGCAGCATGGACTAGCCATGGTCAAGTAACAGTGGCTAAAACTGCCCCGCAGTTTATAGCCTGCTACAGACTACCATCCCAACACCAGGAACTGCACCTGGCCTATGTTGAAATACATGAATATATCAAGTCCTCCAAACCACATTATATTGGGTGACTGAAAATACACAGACATAGACTGTTAGCATAATACTAGCTCCAACACTGTAGGACAAAAGTTCATAGAATCCATAAACCAAAATGCCCAGGAACAATGTACCACTCCCACAAGAGGGGTAAGCATACTGGATGTGATAATCAGCAACATGGGTACTGGATGGCAAGATGAGAAGTGTATTACTCACTGGTAAGTCCAGACCATAGAGCAATCACACTGGATATACACATCCTGACCACAGTCCCTGGCCAGAAAACCACAGTGAAAAACATGTGTAAATCAAAATTTGCACTCCTCCAAACTGATGTGGAATCCATTAAAGATTCTGTGCAGGTGCAAAATATGGGCCACACCTCAGAACCTGTTATACGGGCATTCCATGAACACTGCCAGGAATGCTTGGATTATGCAATCCTAAATAAAAACAAGACACAATGCCATACACGCAGGCATCTGGCATGGTGGACACCAGCCATAACCAAACCATGCAAGAGAATAAAGAAGCTACTACATGATAGAGCAAACACAAAAAAAGAAGTAATCACTGATCAGTAGTACAGCAATAAAATATGTCCACACATACAATCCACTAAGGCCAGCTACAACAAGTTGAATCTGTGAATCTTGAGGCAATGTTACACCTGCCTCATGTACACATACAACCCCCAACTCCCCCCAAGAAATACAAATATATGTGAGAGATGCAACCATCTATCCAAACTGGAGGCTGAGCTCCCTCAACTCAGTTCTCCCAAAATTGGTCAGGAGGAGAAGGTAACCACACACACCACAAACCCAGTCCCACATAGACCTATCACAACTGCAAACCAAAGACATAAACACAGAAAAACATTCCCGGAGGCCTGAATTACAAACACACCACACCAACAGAGGCCTCCAAAGCAGACACCCAATCAAACAACCTCCAAACATAGCACATGCAACACATAGTACACAAAGCTGGTGTGCCAAACAGTCACAGGCCAGAAGGAGAAACAACATGCCTGATACAGTTGTAATAGGTGACTCCATAGTGAGACATGCTGCTGTCCCGCACACCAGACTGAACAAGGGAAAGGGTACAGTAAGCTGCCTGTAGGCTGCTACAATACGCCACATAACACAAGTATGCAGGTCACCCCAAAGCAAGTAGAAATATGATGCAGTCATAGTCCATGCTGGTGTGAATGACCTGAGATATACCTCCCCGGACTACATGAAAAGAGACATAGATGAGCTCTCTGATTATGTAGTCCAGGTCAGTATGACACTGACCGTTTGCAGCATGCTACCCTCACCAAGAATGATGCCACAGTACAAACACGAATGATCAGTTATAACAAGTGGCACAATTACTGGTGTCATTCCAAGGGGATCCGATGTCTGTCTGCTTGGGATGTCATGCTTGACAAGCCATGCAGCTGTTCCAGGGATGGCTTGCACCTGTTACCCCTGGGCGTCTGGATATTGGATAAGGCTTTTGCCACCTCCATAGAGCCTTTCGTAGGCAAGGCTGAAAGGACTAACCCACCACCCTACAAAACATAAGTGGAAAGAAACATAAGGGTAATGCTGACCAATGCCAGATGTGTAAACCTCAATATGCATGCTCGAGGCCATCCCAGTATGGAGAACATCGATGTCTGTGCAGTGACAGAAACCTGCTGCAAGCCTCCTGACAGCACACCAGCACTACCAGGTTATACCACATATCATGGGTTATGGCCCCAAAACCTGGAACAAAACATAAAAGGAGGGTGAGTATCCATATTCAGCACAGACACCCATACGTCCAGGTAACTGACAATGCACAAGGCATTGGAGTCCACCCATGTGCAACTAACCGTAGGCAAGACTGCTGTACAGTCTGTAGCATGCTACAGACCACACTCTCACACACAGAAACCCCACCCAGCCGTCCTGAAGACACTGGACAGTATGAATGTCCCACCAAATACCAAACAAGGTACTCACAAATTACCACATAGGTGGTAAACCATTATGTATGGAAGGAGTAATCAGGGACCTAGGGACACAAGTGGACAGTAACCTGTTATGTGACACTCACATTGCCAATGTGGATAGGAAGGCTGTCTATATTGGACACCGTATCATGAAAGGATTCACATCTACGTCAACAGAGGTCATTGTGCCCCTATACTGTTCTCTTATCAGACCCATAATCTAGTACAATGCCTCATTTGGGATGTACCTTACCCGACACCTGCAGCAGTTAGAAAGACCTCAAAGGTACCTCACCAAGAGGATAAAGGGTCTCAAATATATGTCATATGCTGCCTGGCTGTAGACACCTCAGCTGAATGCAGTCACACACTGCCTACACAGAGGCATTGTATGTCTGTTGTACAAGGCCATGTCCAACACAGGAGTAATGGACATGCTCCACCCCAGAAAACTCAAAGCCATCGGAGCTGTGAGAGTGAGAGATGTCAACCTCAACACATAATGAAATAGGATGTGCTGGAGGGACAGATACATAACCCAGAGGCTCCCCACACCCTGGAACAGAATCCCACTCCATGTTAGGCAGAGCCCCTCAATGACACTCTTCAACAGGAATCTTGCCAAGTGGATGGATGATCATAGATTTACACTGGGACTCTTCACTGTGTCACGTCCAGACAGAGGCACAGCAAAGCAAATCATAAATGGCCATAATATTCACATAGCAAGAGGTGGCGAAAGCCACACAGACTCTGGCTAGGCTTACAAATGCCCTAGGGTGGATAGCCTAGTATGAACCTATGAACCTATGAAGATACAAATTGTACAGGACACTAAGGATAATCCCAAGGCTTCCACAACTGATGGTAGGAACTGTGTTGGGAATTCACAGATATGCTCTGAATCACACAAATATTACAAACAACATACCAAACCCACACACATATTACCAACATACATCCTGACAGTTGCAGTGCAACCCCCCCCCCCCAGAATGCAAAATATCTATCCCAGCAGACTGCTGGCCCCCTAACATTGCAGATGCTGAGGTAACAGCCAGCATCTACAAAGCAAAACACACAGCAGCAATGGTATGAGATGGTGTCCTGGGCTGAGTCCAACATGGACTCCAAGAAAAATGGAATGCCAAATCACACTACTGCTCAATGTCAGCCTTACCACAGGATATGTACCCAAAGAGCAGTGTACAACAACAGTGGTCGTTCTCAACAAAGGTGTTGCCTGAATGGATACTGAAAACTACCACCCCAGAATCCTGAGAAGCTCGGTCTGCACAGCTATGGAAAGGATCAGCATGTACCGCAGACATAAAGATATTGGGGACCTACTAACACTGGACCCTACCCAGTGTGGCTTTCTTAAGTGCAGATCCTGCCCCTAAACATGTTTGACTCATTTGAAACAGTCATTAAGGTCATTGATGAGGGCAATGTGGTCCACACAGCATAGCTGGACCTTGCAAAGGCTTCTATACAATACCCTACATGTTCATTATAGATATGCTCACCAGCTTAAATATAAACCCCTATGTCAGTAGAGGGGTTGCAAACCAGACCAAGGACAGAACTAACATGGTCAGACATGCTGCAGCCATGTCAGGCTACAAACCAGATATAACTGGCATCCCACAAGGCTTGGTCCTGGGACCTCCCTCGTTTGGTATATATGTCCCATAGGTACAGGCCAACATGGAAGGACTGTGTCTGAACATGTTTGCAGAGGACTACAAACTGCCACCATATCTGACCCTCCAGCTGACACAAGCATCCCACAAAAGGGCCACATAGAAACAGACAACTGGTGCCATAGTCATGTCAGCAAGCTAATTGCAGAAAATTGTATAGTCAACCCCCGTGGATATACAGTAAGTGCCCACCAATTACCACATAGGTGTTAACCCATTACGTACTTAACATGTAATGAGAGACCTGGGGACACAAGGTGATAGATATCCTGCATTGGACAAACATGTGGCTGTAGTGTTTACAGAAACATACCATATACCCACCTAATCATGAAGGTTGTCAGATCTAGATAAGGGGAGGTCATTGTGGCTCTGCAGTCATCCTTCATCAGCGTTACAATTGACTACAATAGTCCCTGTGGGATGTACCTCAGCAGACACCTCCATCAACTGTAAAGTCCCCAACAGTACCTCACCAGGAGTATCAAAGAGCTTGCAGAGATGTCATGTGTTGCCTGATTAAACAAACTGCAGCTACACACACTGCCATACTGCCCACCCAGAGGCAAGCTGTGCCTGATGTATAAAGCCATGTCCAAGCTGGAATCAATAAACATGCTGCACCTTGTACAATCTGAATGGCAGTGAGCTATGCACATGAGAGACCTGAACCCCAGCACTGACATACATAGGACAAGCTGTACTGCATGATCCATAACACAGAAGCCACCCCCACTCATGAGTAAACTCCCAGTACAGGCTATCCATAGAGTCACTCATCGATTCTCCTCAAGAGGAATCTTGATGAGTGGATGGGAGATGGTAGGTTTACCCTGGGTATCACTGTTATGTCACAGGTAGACAGAGGCACAGTATACTAACCATGACATATGTCATGGCAAACTCCACTTACAATGTGTGTCAAGGACAAACACACTCTCCGACTAGCATTAGAAATGGCCTAGGGCACATTGCTAGTGTTTGCAAATGTACACCTATGTTGTGGAATACACTACCAATGTTGGACAAGCCTGGTTTAAGTAGTTCATATCTGAACATAATGCAACATGGTCAGATGTGCACAATTGGCCCCTAACCAGGCTGTTGTGCTCACTATGGAAATGTAAAGCAGTGATAGGACTAAAGCCCAGGATACTGTCCACCACAGTCAAAGTACTGAACCA
This sequence comes from Protopterus annectens, assembly GCF_019279795.1. NCBI lineage: Eukaryota > Metazoa > Chordata > Ceratodontiformes > Protopteridae > Protopterus > Protopterus annectens. The sequence goes on along the minus strand of NC_056727.1, from coordinate 1,009,159,329 downwards.
GTACACTATACGGTACTACAGTGTTAGGTCAGTATGAAAGGATGTTGACAACTGTATGCAAAGTATCCCATGCAAACCCTGCAGGCACAGTATAATCCCTGTTGTGTTCACACACAAAGCAGTCGGACAGTAACTACACAACATGACACACAACACACAACCATAAACGGGAGATATTTGTTGAAGTTCACACTCACCCACAAATGTGGTGGGCTGCAGAGTTCAACATATGGAAAGCTCACACTGGGCATGCTCACACACTTTGATAAGTGAGACATATGTCAGACAACATGCCATGGGAAGGCTGAACTGGGCATGCTCACATGCTTAGGCCAAATCTCAGTTTAGCAGTTGGCCACACATATCTGGTATTTGTACGTATTATTCCAGGAACCAACCACATTACAGCAATCTGCCCAGTGCACACAGTTAAATGACTACAGAGACATACATGATATAGTGGATCCCTCCCATATGCAAACATCTTCCACAGATACACAAGTTGTTCATACAAACAGGGAATGCTATGGCAATAAAGACCTGCAAACAGTCTATCAGCAACAAATAATGTGCATTTGACAATTAAACATATGGGTGTAGAGGTCAACATTAGGCTGTTTGCCCTAGGGAATGACAGCTTAGCCAGAGTGTGCTTGGCGTCTGCCTCCCCAGTACAGTAGTCTACTGTGCCACTGTAAAGTAGGTCACATAAGGCACCGTGTGAGGCTAGTGTGCTGTGCCTCTGTCAAGCAGGGACACAGTGGAGATCCCAGGGTTTGAATTTGCTAAGCCACAGCCATGTTGTTGGTGTGTGCTGGAAGAGGGTTGCTGAGGACCTCTAACAGTAAGTGGGCGTCAATAACAGACTGAGGGGAGCCTTATCTGCATTGTCTGGACAATTTCACTGTCAACACTGTGTCCTGATGATTATGAGGGATTGAAGTGTTGTGCCGGTACTGTTCAGAGATGTCCTCCCTCTGTGGGCTACTGCTCTGCAATGTATTAGCTCACTCTGTTGGACAGCTCATATATGGCTGGTGTACATCTACCAGGTGTCCTGTTGTGGAGCAGTCATGGGTATATTTGGGATAGCATGATCAATGCAAACCTTCCACATGCTCATAGAATGCAATTGTCAAGGATTATGCAGAGTGGCCTGTATACTCCCCCAGCATTTGTCCTTTGAAGTCTTCCATCCCAGTCTTCACAAGTGTAAAGTCTGCTTTTGATAAATACAGTTTGTTTGCAGTGACAACCTTGCCTGGGGGTGGGGATGGGATATGGATGGCCAGGGAAAGGTGGGTATGGTCAGATATCAACAATGGTGGTCTACCTCTGGTGTGGAACAGTGAGTACCCATGTTGTAGATGGTCAGGTGCAATATGTATTCCCCCTTGTGGCTGTGGTGAGTGGTTCTGCCATAGCACATGGACTCACAAATTGTAGTGGCTGTAGGGTAATGTTGTAGAGGCCTGAGTAGTTCCCACACACAATATGCCTGTACCTGATGTTAACAACTGGAATGGTGTATGTGAACACCTGCATATCTTGGAACTGTGCCCAGGGAAGCAAAGTGTGTGTCCTGGATGTGGGAGGGGTGGTCAGGACTGATTGTGTTGTGTGTTACAGGTCCTGTGGTCACGAAGCATGGTATAAAACATAACCTGCTAGTGCCATGTGCATATCTGACCCTGACGTAGGTGGCTGCAAATGCATATATATGCTATCCCCCACCTGACAGGTAGTACTAGATGTACATACCTCTGTAGAAATAATGATGTCAGCACCCTATAAATATTGCAGGTGCAGATCAGATGCCCAGTAATCTGGACAGTGCGCTCTGCTAATGCGTCCGTCTCGAGTGTCATAACATAGTTAGGTAGGGGTTTGAATCCTGCAAATGCTTGGTGTGTGTGAGTGGGGTTGGTGTGTGTGCAAGTCTATGTGAGGGAAATGTCCCTTTTGGCAACTGGGAAAACACACTACAGGATGCACATTCCCCTTTCTAAACACTGATGATGTCAGCACCCTATAAGTACAGCAGGAGAAGGGAAACCTCCCAGTAATGCGAATAGCACGCACTGCTAATGCATCCGTCTCGAGTGTCATAACATAGTTAGGTAGGGATTTGAATCCTGCAAGTGTGTGTGTTTGGATGAGGGGGGTTAGTGTGTGTGCAATTCTGTGTGAGGGAAATGTCCCTTTTGGCAACTAGGAGAACACACTACAGGATGCACATTCCCCTTTCTAAACACTGATGATGTCAGCACTCTATAAGTACAGCAGGAGAAGAAAAACCTCCCAGTAATGCGAATAGCGCGCTCTGCTAATGCGTTCGTCTTGAGTATCATAACATAATTAGATAGGGGTCTGAATCCTGCAAGTGTGTGTGTTTGGATGAGGGGGGTTAGTGTGTGTGCAATTCTGTGTGAGGAAAATGTCCCTTTTGGCAACTAGGAGAACACACTACAGGATGCACATTCCCCTTTCTAAACACTGATGATGTCAGCACCCTATAAGTACAGCAGGAGAAGGTATGTGGCATGGACAATGACTGAGTCATATGTGTCCATGCCTCTGACTGACCTCTATGCTTGTGTTATGTGGTGGACCATAGTGCCCCACGGGCATATCACTGTGACCTTCACCTTGTCCAGCCTGGTGAGCGTGACCTCACTGTACCAGACAATAAAGGTACCTAACACAACTGTGGCAGGTGTGTTGTCTAGCCTACAGGCTGTGACTGTTTGGCACACAGGATTTGTGTGCTATGTGTTATGCGTGATGTGTTCTGGCATAAGGTATGCCTGTGTGCCAGCTGCAGAGGTGTCTGCCACTCAGGCAGGATGCTATTCTTAGGCTCCACGAATGGCCCAGTGTGTTCACGTGCTTGTATTGCTGTCAGTGTAGGTCTACATCAGACTGGTATTGTAGTCACTGTAGTATTTCATGCCACCTGACAGGTTATGCCAGTACTGGGTTCAGAGTGCTTAGTCCCCAGTTTGGCTATGTGGTTCCATCTCATACATGTGTTGTACGTCCATGTGTAGGGGAGAGGGTTGACTGTGTACATGTGGCAGCTGTGACATTGCCACATAACCCACATATTTCACAACTGTACCATGGAGGTGACTGACAACTGACCTTTGCACATGCTACCATAGTATTGTGATTGCCATGGTGATTAACAGCACATAGGGCCAATGGGGAATAAGATACATAGGGTCATAGGTTCATAGGTTCATACTAGGCTATCTGCCCTAGGGCATTTATAAACCTAGCCAGAATGTGTTTGGCTGTCGCCATCCATTGTAAATATATCTTGCCATGCCCTTTTTCGAGGTTAGTAAACAGTGCCTCTGTCTAACAGTGACACAGAAGTGATACCCGGGGTAAACCTACAATGTCCTATCCACTCATCAAGATTCCTCTTGAAGATAGTCAATGAGGGACTCTGCCTAACCTGGACTGGGATTTTATTCCAGAGTGAAGTGAGCCTCTGGGTTATGAACCTGGCCCTCCAGCATGTCCTATTTATTTCAGTGCTGAGGTTCAAGTCTCTCAAGCGTGTAGCTCGATGGGATTTGGATATTCTCAGGTTCAGCATGCCCATTAATTCTGGGTTTGACATGGCTTTATACATCAGGCATAGATCGCCTCTGAACAGGCGGTATGCCACTGAGTAGAGCTGGGGTTTCTTTAACCGGTCAGCATATGGCATCTGTTTGAGCCCTTTGATCCTCTTGGTGAGGTACTTTTGGGGTCTTTCCAGTTGCTGCAGGTGTCTGGTAAGGTACATCCCAACAGGGGCATTGTACTCAATTATGGGCCTGATGAGGGATGAGTAAAGAGGCACGATGTCCTCCCCTGATCTAGATGTGAATCCCTTCATGATGGGGTGGGCTATATAAAATGTATTTCTAACCACTTTGGCCACGTGGTTGTCAAATGAGAGATTGCTATCAACTTGGGTCCCCAGGTCCCTAATTACTTCTTCTGTACTTCATGGATTACCACCTATGTGGTACTTTGTGGGCACTTTGTTTTTGCCAAAGGGGATGACTATACACTTTTTTGCATTCAGCTTGAGGCCATGGCTCTGTCACAAGTTGTCTGTTTCTATGAGGCCCTTTTGGAGGATGCTTGTGTCGGTTGGAGAGTCAATTATGGCGGCCAGTTTGCAGTCATCTGCATATTTGGTCAGCCACAGTCCTTCCGTGTTGGCCTGGACCTCCGATAAATATATACCAAACAAGAGAGGTCCCAGGACTGAGCCTTGTGGGACACCACTTGTAACTGGTTTGGAGTCTGGCATGGCTCCAGCAATTCTAACCATGTGGGTTCTGTCCTTGAGCCAGTGTGCAATCCATCTAGTGACATAGGGGCTTATATTTAAGCTGGTGAGCTTCTCTAGAATGCCCGAGTGGGGTATTGTATCGAAGGCGTTTGCGAGGTCCAGGTAGGCTGTGTGGACCACCTTCCCCTCGTCAATGACCTTGGTGACTGTTTCAAAGAAATCAACCAGGTTTGAGAGGCAGGATCTGCCCTTAACAAAGCTAAACTGGGTATGATCCAGTGTCTGTAGGTCCCCAATATCTTTATTTATGAGGTCCATGATGATCCTTTCCATAGCTCTGCAGACCGAGCTAGTGTGGCTTATGGGGCGATAGTGTCCAGGATCCGTTGAGGCACCACCTTTCTGTAGAGGGACCACTGTTTCTGTACGCCACTCTTTGGCCACATATCCTGTAGTAAGGCTGGGATGGAACAGTAGTTTTATGTTTGGTTGTAGCTCTTCTTGGAGTTCATGTAGGACACAGCCTGGGACACTGTCTGGTCCCATTGATGCAGTGTGTATTGCTTTGGAGAGGGCGGCTCTTACCTGAGCATCTGAGATGTCAGGGGGGCAGCACTCTGCTGGGATACATATTTGTCCTTTCGGTGTGGAGGGTGGGGGAGAAGTTTGCGCTGAACCTGTCAGCTAGGATGTTGGCAATGTCTGTGGGTTTGGTGTTTGTATTGACATTTTGGACTACCTTTGAGCATATCTGGGAATTACCACCCAGGTTCCTAACATAACTAAAGAAAGCCTTGTGATTATCCTTAGTGTCCTGTGCAATTTCTCTCGAAGCTGGCCTTAGACAATCCTATGAGTGCCTGTAGTTATTTACTAATACTGATCAGTGATGCCTTCCCTTTTTGAGATTTTACTGTATCATTTAGTAGCTTCCTCCTTCTATTGTGTAGTTTGTTTATGGCTGGGGTCCACCAGACAGGACGTCTGCCTTTGGAGGATTGGGTCTTGGTTTTATTAGGGATCACATGATCCATGCATTCCTGAAGGTGTCCATAGAATGCATTTATAGAAGAATCTGCGGTCTGGTCTGTAGTTTCCACAGGCCTGGGGGCTTTCAAGGTTTCCACCTCAGTTTTTAGGAGTGTGAATTTGCTTTAGAGAAGTTGTTCACTGTGGTGTTCTGGGCAGGGGGTGGGGTCGGGATGTGAATATCCAGTGAGATTAGTTTATGGTCTGATCTTACCAGTGAGGGATACACTTCTGGTCTGGAGCATAGAGTCCCCATGTTGGTGATGATCAGGTCCAGTATGTTTCCCCTTCTTGTGGGAGTGGTAACAAGTTGTTCCATAGCATTTGAGCTCATATATTCTAGGAATCTTTGGCCTAGGGTGTTGGAGCTAGAGTCATGCTCCCAGTCTATGTTTGGGTAGTTGATGTCGCCCAATATAATGGTGTTTGGAGAGACCTTCATATTTTCCACTGTTCTCAGGAAGGCCGAGTGCAGTTCTTGGGTTTGGGAGGGTGGTCTGTAGCAGGCTATAACCTGGAAGGCAGTTTCACCCATTGTTAGTTGCACATGGATAGTCTCTGATGCTTGGTGCTTTGCCACCAACCTGGAGGTGTGGGTATCTATGATGAATATCAATACTCCCCCTCCTTTTGTGGTTCGTTCCAAGTTTTGGGGCTGAAAAGTATGGTATGAGGTATAACCTGGAAGTGCTGGGGTGCTCTCAGTAGCCCTGAACCAGGCATCTGTTACTGCACAGATATCGATGTTCTCCATGCTAAGGAGAGTTTCGAGTGCATGCATCTTGAGGTTTAGACTTCTGGCGTTGGGTAGCATTACTCTTAGTTTCTTATCCCTTGTGATACCTATGAAGGTGGGTTTGTCATTTGAGCCTTGCCTAACAAAGGCACTATGGGGGTAGCAAGAGCCTTTGCCAATATCCAAAAGCCCAGGGGTGACAGGTGCAAGCCGTCCCTAGTGAAGCAGGTGGTTCAACAGAAGATGAATATGTGAGGGTGTAGTGCCTGTGATTAGTTAGTAGTAGCATATATGACTGCTCACGTGGAAAAATGCCAGGTAAGTCATATGCAATGTGAACAGGACAAACAGTGACATTCTGTCAAGTGAGACATGGACATACATATAGTAAGCTATGCAGATGTCACTAGGAGTCCACAGAAACTCTGTAACTATGCATTGCAGGTGGGATCAGTATTCCAGGGTAATTGCAAGCAAACATGCATGCAAACAAAGCTACAGTAAGCAGGGCTGCATGTAGTCCATTGTACAATAAACAAGCTGTACCACTTCCAGTAGGTAACACTGCAAATATGCAGGCACTATGCACATGTACATGGAAATACACAGGTCAGATGGCTAGGGTCCAGTCTCAGCGCACACAAGTGTACAGACCATGTACTGTCAGGATGTACAATAACTGGATGGAAACCCATGTGCTCATACCTGCAGTAATACACATGTCAAATAAAAGACACTGAGCCTTCACTCAGTGGTTCCATACTTAGTAGGATGTATGCTACCTGGCCTGCCACCACAGTATCCCTGACATGTATGGGGACTCTCCCTCCTGTGACAGTTAGTTTTGTGTGTTGGGGCTGTCTGGCATGGTATGAGATGTGAGCTTGCAATGCTAGGGTGCTCCTGTGTGTCCTGTACCAGTCGTGTAGTACTGCACACATATCAATATCCTCAAACATCCGCATTGCAGAGTCCAGTGTGGGCAACATGCCACTTGCAGTTTACATGTCCATCATTGCGTATTAATACTTTCATTACCTTATCCCCTCTGCTACCTATGTATGTAGCCTTCTGTTGACATCCTTACCACCAGTATGCCAACATGTGCAGATGATACACTATGGTACTTACCATGGGTGTAGACAACAATACATGACAATCATACCCTTACTGCATCAGGCATGCTGTGATATACCCACAATTATTTCAGCACTCAGTACTGTTAACAACATGATACTATTACTACACGTCTATGTAGTCACCCTGTGCATCAGCAACATGTTAACCTGTACCTGCACTGATGTTACAGATTGCAGGAGGTGGTACAGTCTCATCATATGCACAGGGTGTGAACTTGGTATGCCTGAGTCAGCCACCGATACCACCGATTGACATGTATATGTATGTGTGTTGGTGAGGGACAGCAGTACAAGGTGGGGCAATGTTGATGTAGTGTGTGCATGTATGCGGTAGCCCTAGGTGTTGTCAATTCGCATGTGTGTATGGATGCACACAGTTCCACCTCATGGCTGCCATATACTGGTGTTTGTGGACAGCCACAGACTGTACCTGCCAGGTCATACAGATCAGTGTCTCTGTCCACGGACACAGTACCTGTGCCTTGCAGGGGTGCTACGGACCGTATCCGGTACCAACCCAGACTGGGTACTGTCATCAGAAGCAGGTGTTCATTGACTGGACACAGATCCCTGTCAGGCCTGGCCAGAGCCACGTGCACGTGGTCTCCTGGGGCAGTCTGATGACAGCACAGACCCAGCATTGCTGGGGCTGCTGCTGGTACTATGGGGGCAGCCGCGGCCCTGTTGTCATCCGCGACGACTGCCAGCTGCTACTGTTGCTGGCATATGCCCACGTCGATGCCTCAACCGTCCACCATCGCCCTGGCTCATGGACATGTAGTTGTGGAACCGGTCTAATATGTCCCCACAACATCTGTCTATGACATCGGTGAAATTACAGATGGCAGCCGCAATCTCACGCATACTGTCAGTCATGGCTGTGCGACATGCTGTCAGCTCCCTCAGACCCTGTCTGGTGTACCATTCCATATGTGACTGTGCCTGCATGACAGCTCGAAACATAGCTGAGGTTGTAAGACCTCTGTGGGCACGTCTGACAGGGGCAGTACGCCCACGGATGCTCCCACGAGAACCCCTGGACATCTGTCTGTGTGGTACCATCTCAGGGCCATGCCCATGGCTGCTGTGTGGGGAGGCATGTGCCACAGATACCACATTACCCTGGTCAATGCCCACTGTATGCTGTCCATCACCTAGGGACATTGGTGACAAAGGGTGTATTGGCAGGATAACTGCGCATTGATGGGGTTGACAGCTGTGTACTGTCAATCGGCTGACCAATGATGGACCCTGGCATACCTTCCTGTGCCATTACACAGATGTCATCATTATCAGTACCCATGGCACCTGATCCAGGTTCCCTGCTGCATGACACCAGAGCAGCACCAGAACCTGTGGGAGGGAAACAAGAAACACAGTTTACAATGTCTACACAATATTACCAGTGATGCACACATCCACACATGCACAGGTCCAGACATGCACACATGCACACATGCACAGGTGCACACATGCACACATGCACACATGCACACACATGCACAGGTGCACACATGCACACATGCACAAATGCACACGTGCAGGTGCACACATGCACACATGCACAGGTACACATGCACACATGCACACATGCACACGTACACATGCACACAGTTGCACACAATTGTACACTACTCAGTATGCGTGATATCAACACACAGACACAGACACACCTGCATGCATACAAAGAGCACTACTAAGTGAGCCTAATATTACTATTACTATCAAGACTATTACAGGTATTGTTAATACACACTCATCAGCATGGATAGGCTGCATTGCTGTTACACCGGAGGGACCTGCAGAAGTGAGGAAACTAATGTCAGTGGGCACAACTGTGCCATTGTTACTGAGTATGATACAGGTCAGTAGTACAACAGTCGCCTTTCACAGGTCAGCTGCTAATATTGAGGATATCACACTTGCACATTAAATACTATGATGACAGCTACAAACCAAGGACACACCTCACACATGCATTAACTACCAGTGTACACAACAGTCAACTATACATATGGCATATTACCTGCACGCTCATAGTCTTGCTGCTGCGTGGCTCCAGCCTCCATCATAATGCATGTCTGCTGCTGTTGTTGTTGCTGGCGGACTGGAGCCACTACACTCATGAGTAGTCCCTCCAGTCTGGTGAGTGGGGGATGTGTAGCCACCCCACCACCTGTGGCAACCTGTTGCCTGTGGATATCCGACGCATGCTGACGGACATTTCTGATTAAATCACTGCAGTGATGTCGTACCTGCTCATATGTCCTATTATGCGTGCCTATGTCATTTACCCGACAGACCAGGTCTTGCCACAATGCAGCCCTCTCCTGCTCATTCTGGCTGATGCGGGAAAAGAGTATTGCATAATCCCGCACCAGGCTCTGGTGTATCTACTCATCCTCAGCTGCGGAGTAAGCTGGATTTGTGGTGAGCCATGTACCTGAAAAAGAAAATAACCTGATATCAGCAATATATGTCAGCAGAATTTGGCACACATACTACACATGCTACTCGACTGTTATGATACAACATATCTCACATATATAGCATCTGTCTGTCTATTGGTGGATACACATGTAAATGGCCAGGTATCAGTGCTCAGCCAGCAACTGTGCAACAGTACCTGGCACACTCCATACAACATACTACCAAACCCCAGCAGTCAGAACACTGATTCAGGTCCAGAGCACCTCCTCACTCTGGGGTTTGTATCTAGGTACTGTATGGCCTACATCATCAACTACTGTGAGCTGACCACAAACTAATTGCCCTGGATATACATATCCCACCTCCACCACCAGCACAAATGACTATAGTGAATAACATTGCAGATGCAAACTTTACACTTTGTAACAGTGACATGGTATCCTTTCAGCCCACTGGGCCAGTGGAAGATACAACCCACAATGCTGACCCCTACACAAATGCTTTCTACGGACATCTCCGAGAATGCATGGATCATGCAATCCCCTATACGACCAAGACACTCTCCACAAAGGGACAACATCCTATCTGGTGGACCCCAGCCATAGACAGATTGTATTACAAAAGATGGAAGCTACTGCAAGACAGAGCATAATTCCATAAAGGGAAGGCATGTCTGAGCAGCACTAGTAAGGATCTATTTTCCCTCATACAAACATCCATGGGCAACTTTGAGAGGGAAATCAAGATGGACACTACAGATAACCAGAAGGCCTTCTTCAGTTATGTTAGCAACCTGGTCAGAATCCCTCCTCTATGCTCATAGTTAGTACACAACAACAAATAATTCACTGAAACCACAGATATTGACAACATTGTGGCAGACAGGTTCAGTGCAGGTGTCACCCCTCCCTCTCCCCAAAATAAGACATAGTTATCCCAGCTGACTGTAACCTCCCTGTCATCACAGATGTCCAGGTGAGAGCCGCCCTCAGGAAAGCAGAATACACAACATGACTGGGACCTGATGGTATCCCGGTTGCATGCTACATGAACTCTGACAGGAGCTAAACACACATATAGAAGTGCTATGTAACACTAGCCTGACTACAGGATATGTACCTGTACACTGGCGCACAGCAGCAGTGGTTCCACTCCACGAAGGAGGCACCTCAACATACCAATACAATACAACACAATACAATACATTATAATACAATACTATACAATATGCTATTGCCCCTGGGACTACAGCAGCATACTGTTCTGCTACCCTGACCATTGTGACACATGTGGTGTGATGGTACCTGCTGCTGTCACACAGTTACACAGGGTGACTCATATGGCATATTACCTATCTGACTAACATTCAGCAGGGGTATGTGTGACATGTACTCATGGGGAGTCTTGCTTCTTAACACTGTGTGGTTTATTGCAGGGTATATCTTATCTGTGGGTAGGAACCTTTACCTCCACATGTGCTCTCTATTGCAGTGGCATGGATGACACACAGCAGTCATTTAGGTTGTGGATGGTGTGAGGTGTCACTATGGTTGTTGGACATCTGTCATGGGTGTGACTTACATATGTAAATCCAGGAGTGGTAACCTCTATGTGGGTAGTATGTGTGTACTCTGTGGTGTTGTCAGTCACTGTGCATTGGTAATGTGTTTGAGTGCATTGTCACAGTGTTGTACATGTCACTGTGTCCTTCTCCATATCTGTAGCTGTCATGTGAGGTACATACCATGGCAGCCATTATGTGGTGTGGAGGGGTACACTGACCTACATGTCCATAGCTGACACACCATGTCTGCTGACACATACCATGTGCAGGTATTCCAGGAATAGTGTGCCACTGTGAATATCATTGGGGGACTATTGTACACATTTATGACCCTGTTCACCCCTGACACATGCAGTGGTGGGCAGCCAATCACATATCTGGTGGTTACTGGTGTAGGTGATTTGAAATGGGGTATGGTACTCCAGTTTTGACACTGGTGTTCACTCCATGCCTTTGTCACCAGGCACCTGTTGCAATACATCTGTACACATGTGCCTCACTCAGAATATATATACATATCTCTCTCTCTCTCTCTCTATATATATATATATATATATATATATATATATATATATATATATATATATATATATATATATAGATATATATATATATATATATATATATATATATATATATATATATATATATATATATGTCTGTATACATATACACATATATATATATTGATGTACATATATTGCTATAGATATGGAGAGGGGGTGTGACACAGAGGGGTGAGAGTGACAGAGGGGTGGGACAGGGCTGTTGAGGTCGTCATATACAGTCATACCTGTAGATAGTCAGATCAGTCTGTCTATGTATATGTATCTACATATATCTATATCTGTATGTGTGTATTACATATATATGTTTGTACATATTCTATCTATCTACATCTGTCTATGTATTCCTACATCTCTCTCTATGTATGTATACATATATGCATATATATATATATATATATATATATATATATATATATATATATATATATACATACATACATACATATTTTGACATACATACGTATCCATATGATAGACAGGTATATCAACATGTTTGTCTACCATACTGTATACACACACTAACATACTGCTAAACATACATAACTGTGAAACCTACTTTATACATTGCACTACAACCTACATTCAACCTACATTGATATGTGCTCATAGACACTCTCACATACAAATGTATGTACAGCCTTCACTGATAGTTGCTGTATGTCCCCTGCCATTGGCACATCTTCATATACATATGGATACAGACCAATGACACATATGGAGGGTTCACAGTATGTAGACCTTGATAGTATTACTTTACATTACCTGTGTTTGTCACAGCTGCTTGTGTTGCCGTCTGGTTTTGTGTCCTGCTGCTCCACTTGCCAGTTGTCAGCTTTCAGGTGGCTGTTGCTGAACAGTTTTGTTTGTGTATGTTTAATTTTGTTTTCTCTGTCTCTGTCTCTCTCTCTCTCTCTCTCTCTCTCTCTCTCTCTCACTTCCTCCTCAGGGTGCAATGAAAGTATTGCATGTGTGGACTGGGAGTACAGCATACTTTTGTAGGTATCTGCATATGTCCATGTGATGGCCTCTGCACCAATTGTTAGCCAGCATTTGCTAATTGCATGCAGCCAGTTGTGTACTGATTGCAGTTCTCACTGTGATTTCAGAACAGTGCTATACAAAGGTATGTGTGATAGGCGTAGCCCTTCCAGATTTTAAGGGCAGGGACCATGCTGGTATGCTGTGGACAATGTTCTGTGAGTGTAAAGGTTGGTATCTCTCTCATATTTCCAGCTGTGTTGTAGATTAACATTCCTCCATTCATTTCTCCAGTTTCCTGTGCTAACTGTGTATGTACACTGACACCTACGACTACTACTACTGATAATGTGTGTGTGTGTGCTTTCCTTGCACTTTTGCTTGCACTTTGTTGCTATGGCTTCAATATTTGCCCTTTACAGTCACTACTTGTATGCCTGCTAGGTGTCCTGACTGTAGTGTGCTGCTGTGGCTTTTCTATTTTCCATGTACATTCACACCTTGGAATGCTTGCTATATCTGCTAGGGTGTTACAGCATGCAGTGTGGTCTGGCCATGGTGTGGGCCTTGACATCTATTAGGGTATTTGAGTATGCTGCTGAGCAGGCCCCAAACACTCTCAGGTGCATCTGTTATCTGCCTCATGGAATGGTAAATATCAGTGGGGTACACCCATTAAATTGTCTGGTATGCTTCAGTTGTGACTGTGGGATAGCATTAGCATATGTATTACTACACTTTTTCTGCCATGCAAGTGGTGCATACTTTCAGGACTCCATAGTTACCTTTGCATGTGTTGTAACACCTTTCTGCCTACTGTTTGTACATTTCACATGGAGTCTGTGGGGCATCCCTGTAACTCATTCACTGTTGCTATGTCTAGGCTCTTAACTATTCAAATATGGTGGTGTCAGACCTCTCATGTGTACAAATATTTGCAGGTTGTCCACATTTCTGCCTCATATTTTGGTCAATATCTCATGCACAGCTTTTTCTGGCAAATCACTCTGGGCTCAAGTCAGAATATAGTGACAAACATTCAAGTTTCAGACTTCATACCCTTCCAAACATCCCACAAAATCCAGAACCTGTTACTCTCTGAACTGTCTAAGTTTGTTGTAACATTATTTGTAATGTGTCCCTGGTTTTGGCCCTTTGCTCCACATATTTTATTACTTGGTCCGGATGTGTTCCTGTAAGAGGTTGTGGGGTATGGGCAGTGATTATCCTACTGTGAGTATGTGTGTGGCTTGCAAGGTGCTACAGTGACATTATTACCTACTAGCTACCAACTAGCATGGCTGTTTCTGTTCACACACTACTATTATGGAAATCCACTAGTTTTGATGGTAATTCTAAATGACATGCTTTGTGTACTACACATCCTATATTCCCTTTACATTCATTCCTACTATTACATGATATATTTATTTTAGCACAATGTTCTTGTATAACAGTCATGGCTTAGTGGTAAGTCATGCAGACTACTGTTTCCAAGGTCCTGGGTTTGGGACTGACAGTGGGATTTTATTTTGCTTTTGAGCAGACTACAGGACCTGTCAATCAGAGTGACTAAGGCACTTTTAAGCAGTTGTAACCAGGTTAGCACTGGTTTGCGGAGCTCACATATGCGCACTGGTGTTCAGCTCCTTGCACACCCGCTTACAACGCTTAACGTGCTTACTCTTGCACACCAGCTATTTTCTTTGAAAGAAATGAAAATGGGGAGACAGGAAAGTGGTGTAAAGGGGTCACAAAGAGGGTAAGACAGTAGGAAAACAAGCTTGGGTTTTGCAGGAGGGATGTAGGTAAGGCCCATAGCTGCCCATTTCTTCATCAGCAGCAGCTGTGCATATGTTTGTAATTTGGTGTGACATTTGATACCTTCCACCCCTGAGAGAGGTGTAAGGACAACAATAATACTTGTACAGCCAATTGTCATTGATAGTTTCCATGTCCGGCAGACATATGTGCGGAATGGGCAGCTATGTATGGGGCGTAATTTTTTTGTGGGTACAGAGTGCCCTTTTCTTTTCAGGTGAAAGTGGTATGTCAGGTGAAGGTAGTCGGTATAGCTGGGGAGGTAGGTTGGGTAGGTCAACAGACAAGACGAACAAGACGCATACAGGGGCGATGTATGACACTTGTGGGGGGGTTACACAATTGACGGGGATGGAGGTTTGGATATCCAGAGCCCATGAGCCCACAGATGGCAACAGTGGAACTGATATCCCCACCCATGGGCAGTTGCCACTGTTCCTTCACTGCCCAGGACGGGGCTGTGCTGGGGGCTGTGTAGGCCGGGCAACAGGCATGCCGTAAGTTGTGCCACCTGTGCCTCAAGCTGGCATAGGGGCCCAAGAACAGAGTCCTGGATCTCCCTACGCACCACAGTCCGGACACTACGGAGGGTGAGTGGTGGTTCTTCTCCAGCCACTTGC
Source organism: Protopterus annectens (assembly GCF_019279795.1). NCBI lineage: Eukaryota > Metazoa > Chordata > Ceratodontiformes > Protopteridae > Protopterus > Protopterus annectens. The sequence goes on along the minus strand of NC_056727.1, from coordinate 1,009,144,146 downwards.
AGAGGGGATGGGCCCCATCCCCTGCGCTTCCACCTGCAGGTGGCACAGGGCCACCGGAGGAGGGTCCAGACTGGGCACTAGTGCCAGGTGCACTAGCCAGCTGAGGTGGGAGAGGTGGGTCCACTGGAACCCGCCTTCCCTGTTGCCCTATGTTTTGCATTATGTCATGACAGTTTGGGTTAGTAACATACAATACCATTCGCAATTAGTTGTAACAGCATGCATTAGTATTCCCATTAACCAAACACCCAGATATTCACACCATTGAACAGCGAGCATAACACATGCATAATTTGAACAGCAATACACAGTCCAACAACATGCAGGGTTGATTGATGGCAACAGGCCATCAGGTTTGGATGTATGAACAGGGCAGATGCATCAACGGACATGCAAATATTTATGACCCAACAGGACAAATGTCCAGGGGTGTTAATTGTGATTGCACATACCAATTTCACGTGGAATGGATTATATGTGGTTATAGGGTGGGGTGAAGAAAATATTATTAACACCTTCGAATACCAATACATATGCTGTACATTTCTAATAGCTACAGATATATACACACTACTGTTCTTACTACAGTTTCCTATATGATAACTACTTCAATTTGGTGATAGGACTGTTACTGCTACATCAATATACATTTTATTGTTATTCATACACATTCATATCTGGCTTTGTTCAGCTACATCATCCTGCTACATTTGCTTTATATAGCTATAGACAACTGTGGATGTTTGATATTTCAGACAATCATACAATCTGCATATTGCAGACTGAGAGCAACATATCCAGATTTTGGGATACACATTCCAGCTGCAGCAACACTTTGGACACATTTCGCAGTTTGGTTCTACTTGTCACATTCATTTCATTCTGTACTGACTGCAGTATACTTTATTCAGGGGTTATTACTACTTTATTGGTGGATTCATAACTCTTTCTCACACTCTCTCACTTGTTTTCATTTTACTATTCAGGATGGTACTTACTTCTAGGCTTTATTGACATGTTTTACCTGTAGTTATTACAATCATTTCCAGCAGTCTCACTTCTGTCATGTTTCAGTATTTCAACAGGGATATATTTCACACATGTGATTTGCTCATCTTCTGCAGCTGTACTTTTCAGCCTGCTGCAGGTTGTGTACTATTATATTACAGGTGGGGCATCTTTATTTCAGACTTTATTTCAGACATTTTCATTTTTCTGTTTGGATTACAGACTGCAACACACTTTTCTAATCAAGCAATACTTGCAAACACTTTTACACTGTTACTTGCACATTTTATTACTTACTGACTACACTGCACTCTTTTGCTAACTGTCATACTTTGATATTTCTTTACAGTTACTGGGAGTGGATTACTGACCTGCCTGGTGGCGCAACTGCACCAGCCTATTGCCATAGGCTCTGTGGTTCACAGAACGGACACCTGCAGCTGTAATATAAATGAAGTAATATTGGAATACACATCTCCATAATATCAGCTAATTTAATTTCTTACATACATAATTAAATGTAACTTACTCAGTAGTGGGGCGTTGGGCATTTGCCGGGCCTCCTGTATCCAAAGGTTCAATTGGTCCTGCTTGCGTCTCTTCAGGTCCACATGGTGGTGATGGACCTGCTCACCAGTCCTTGGAATCCCTGTGGCACTGGTGAGATCATGAGCCAACCGGTCCCACGCCTCAGCCCTATATGCTCCCCACAGGACCTGGCCCTGCATGAGTTGGGCCTCATGATTGTGGACTAGGAGCCAGACCATGTATCTGGACTCCTCAACGCCCCACCTCTGTGCTCGAAAGCAACTACCCTCACCTACACCTGACATTCTGGCTGCAAGTCAGTTCTACAATTGTTTATGCTGTGTATTCCCACCTATGGGGCTTATATATGCCGTTTTCCCTGCACTTATCTGTGATTGGCCATTTTGGAATTGTATCCACTTCACAAAATCTGCTTTGTCATGCTCCACTTTCTATTCATTCCTATATATTTGCTATTACTGCATTTCTGAGTACAGATTTCATGGCTTAGTGGTTCAATACCTTGACTATGGTGCATAGTATCCTGGGTTCGAACCTGCCCACTGCTTTTTATATTTTATGACTGTCTAGACAGGCTTGGGGGGGGGTGTCTGTGTAATGGCAGTTTTGTTACAGCTTGCTCAACGTTGCCCGCCGTTTAGCTTGTTAGCACGGTGCGCAGCTCCGCGCAAATGGGGTGCGCTGGTTTACGCCTCATTTGGCTGTCAGCATGCATATTACGCTCAGCTCAGCTAGGGTCACACAGTTTCAGCGTGAGAAACCACTGCTCAGCTACGGGCACTCATTTTGCACCTAAACCACTGCTCAGCTACGGGCACTCATTTTGCACCTGTTAAACCACTGCTCAGCTACGGGCAGATGCACTCACCTTGTTAAACTGTAGCACAGCTATAGGCACATCTGACATTTTCTATTGTTTAGTTACCTCACATTTCTTCAAAATAAATGGACTATTTCATTACATTTTACATAAATTGTGATTTTATATGTGTACATATTTGTCAGGGACTTGTTTCGTGCTTATTTTACTAAAAATAAAATTGATGTTGTGGGGTCTCGAACCATGGATGCCTGCTCTTCAGCCGACGTCTCTACCGCTACGCTACTGCTTCTTGGCTTACTTTGCATATTTAGTTCTTATATGCTTTCCCACTGACTGCTAACTGTGGCTGCACTACGGGAACGCCCGTGCAAATGAGCGCACTCATGGGAAAACATGTTTACAATTTAAAAAAAAAAATTATAAGATGTTCATTTGTACATTTTATGTTCGTAGTCTGTGGGGGCATGTGTTGTGTTGTGTTTATTCATATTTCCATGGACTCTGTCATGGGTGTTTACTTTGGGCACTTTTACTCTTCTGGGGTCATGTCCGCTTGCAGGGCTCGGCCTACGGACACGCCCCCTACTGTCTTACACGGACCATGTTAGCCTTAGGTGTGATTCAGCATGCTCTCATGAATATGCAGAGCATGCTGACATCACTCCGTTTAACTGCAGCCTCCGTGTAAGAGTTAGAACTCTTACACGGAGGCTTTCTGAATCCTTGCCACTGTGTCATACTTAAACCTCATCCTACAGCACATTTTGTATGTTTGGGCATAGACAAGGTGGTAGGTGAAAATTTATCTATAATACATAAACAGAAAATCCTTATGAAAAAAGAGAGACAATGGATAGTTAATTTGGGAGCCCTATTTAAACCTGGATTGAATGACCATTGGTAATTTAGGTTACATTTTATTGGATTTTTTGTATATGTAGCTTTTTTTATTGTTTCATATGAAGTATGATGTGTAAAAATTGTTGGGATTTTTGTATAAGTAGCATCTTTCTCATTGATGGATAAACTTGTTTCATATGATGCATCATGTGTAGAAAATGTTCCCAGCGATAATGTATAAAAAATGTTGTTCCACTGATTTCTTTAATGTGGGGTATATGTATTCAGGACAAAAAGGCAGACTGTTGCTTTAAAAGAATTTGTTTAAATAAGGGGGTGGGCACCTTCCAATACATACACTGATGACGCTAAGGGGAAACCTGGTTTGCTGGTGAGGTGACTTGGTCTATCAGCCATTAAAGTTGGGCTATGCATGTGTTCCTGGACTCCTTGTGTTCTTCATGGATTATTACTAAGTATGCTGGTTTTCTTTGAGTAACATTTATTGCTGAAATACCAGACATCTTTTATCGCCATGCACCATGTTTGGTGTTTTTGGCAGCATATATATAATTATATACATATACATATATACGTATATGTGTGTATCTATATCTATATCTATCTATATATATATATATATATATATATATATATATATATATATATATATATATATATATATATATATATCAAACGGATTTTTCAAAGAAAAATTCTTCCTTAGAAATATAATAAACAACAGACTTTGGCTGTTTTACATGAAAAGTAAAGTGGGTTGGATGCACGGCAAGTCAAGTGTTGGGTAGGAACATTGCTGACAGTTGGTAATAGAAAGTGTCTTCTGGCATGCAAAATGTCACCTCACTTCTGATAAATGAGACAGCATTCATAAGGCAGTTTAAAAAGTTCCAGTTATATATATTTATTTATACTTTTACACACACAGCATACATTCATGAGTCATACTTTTGTTTTGGGTTGTTCTATTCCCTACTAATGTTGCCTCTTGGCATTGTCCAATGCCTTACCTGGGGATACTGATTAAAGATCAGCTACATATTGCACAACAGGCATCAGAGAAGTGTAACTGTAAGATGCAAAAACTAAAACTGTTGGCTGTGTGTGTGTGTGTGTGTGTGTGTGTGTGTGTGTGTGTGTGTGTGTATGTGTGTACGGACATGCGTACGCACTTGTGTGTGCATCTGTGTGAGTGTTTGCATGTGTGTGTGTGTGTGTGTGTGTGTGTGTGTGTGTGTGTGTGTGTGTGTGGGTGCAACTAACAGCTACTCATAATATTCAGTCTTGCTGAAGGTCATGTGACTGTTGTTTGACAGTACACATAATGGTTCTACTGGAAAACTTCCAAAAGGTATAAAAGGGATCATGTGCATACCTGAAGTAGTAGGTCTGAAGAGAGCAAATTGTCTGAATGGAACTGACTTATGAACTGTCAGTTTGTTTCTTTGTTAATCATAGTTTACTTAACTGAAGCCTATGTTTGAAAATAGCATTATTTTTATCTCTACTTGGAATCAGACACTTGATCCTGAAGCCTGTGATGGAAGCTGTGATTTTGCCATTATACCATTGTCGCCTCACAGTAAGACGTTGTCCAGTTCGATTCTCAGCTAGAGCGTCTTCTGCGTGGAGACATGCGTGAATGGGCGTACCTTCGTTGAAATTTGTGCATCAGGGCTGGCAACTCGGCACATAAAAATCTACTGCCAATCATTAGTGGACCGGAGTTCCGCTGTGGCGACCCCTAACTGGGAAAAGCCAAAAGACACAACAACAACATCAACAACAACCTGGCAATATGTGCTCTGATCACTTGAGCCAGGAGTAGTGATGAGCTGTCCTCTGATCAGCAGTTGGTGGTGAGATGAGTCATTTGGCTGAGCTACTGCCAAATAAAACCTGAGAAACATTTAGGGCATCTAATTTTAGCAAAGAGTAGCCAATGTATCTTTGTGAGAAGATGTCAAATCTTATCTCCAGCAGAGCTTTTCATGTATACCAAGAGAGGTCAAGGATGTGAGGATGAATGGACCCTGTTCAAGACATTAGTAGTAGGGTCTGTGACAATAATCTGAGGCTGAAAGGTAATGGATGGTCATGGAATTACTTGTTTGGCCAAGTGGTGGGAGTCAGCAGTGTGAAAATCCATCTAGTTAAAGAAAAGTATGATCTGCAGTGTTAAAGAGTTGGTTTCTAGATCTGGGCAAAATTGAATAACAAGCCAAGTGTGGGGGAAGTTTGTTGAAACCAGGAAAATTACTTTAATCTTGACTCACATAAGTTTTGACAAGTCATCAAGAAGCTCTTATGTGGGTGCTGCAGTGCCAAGGCTGTTCTCAACAAATGAGTAAAACGCTGACACTAATGGAAATGTTGTACAGAAATCAACCTCTTTGAAGAAGTCTTGAACCCAGTGGACCTGCCCCCTTTTAAATGAGAAGACCGCCAGTAATGACCATGAAATTGGGTCTATTTTTGCAGATGAAGTAATCTTGTTAAACAGCATCTGTTTGTTTGATCATCTCTGTTTCTTCAACAAGCCACAATCCAAAGAATCCTTTTCATTGAATGGTGTCAAAGTGGCAAGTTTGTTTTCTTGCCCTGGGGATTTGCAACCTTGTAGCTTGCTATATTAGTTTAGCAAATGGATTGTGTAAACCCCCTTGCATGTAACGAGTGGGATACTTTTCACCATTTAGAAAAAACTTGTTCATTTTGACAGCATTCATTGAAGTGAATTTGTTGGATCATGTTTTTATTAAAGCAAGTTGATGAGATGTATTAGATGCCTTTAAGGAAGTGTATCTTGACAAGAATGTGGGTGTGCTTCAGATCCTGCTGCTGCATAAATACCACATCAGTTGTCCTCTATAAACAGGCTAGAGGCATACTGTAACCAATCATCTCAGCAAAAAGAAAATAAATAAGAAACAGTGGCATGTAATATGAACAACATTTCTGATGAGACAGCACAATAAAATGCACAAATATCAATAATATGTGACATAGAAATAGATGAATATATGAAAATAAACAATGCTCTGTTTAAAACGCGTCTTGCACTGGCCTGTTGTTTAGAGAAAGTGGCAGAATAAGATAGCCAAGTGATCCTTAGTTGCTATCATCATCTATGTAGTTTTGTGAATCTGGAGTTGCACTGATTTTCAATGAATTGTATCGCTTTCAAAGAGGTCGATTTACTTAATGCCACTGGATGATATATCTATATGTGAAGAGAAGACAACTAATAATTTTGATTGTAAAAACTGAAAGAAAACAAAACATAGCCAAGCTAGAGATCTCACTGTGTCATACTTAAACCTCCTGTAGTGGAAGCCCAAGGGATATATGCAAATGACCCCTTAAAGACATACAGTGTTTCAACTCCATTCTATCTGAATACCATGACTTTTTTCTTTTTCCTTTTAAAGTGTTTATGGGTACCTTCAGGCCAATAAAGCCAAACTGTACTGTAAAGAGAAGGAAATGCTGCATATATCTTTCCATGGGTTAATATAAGGAAGCAGCATTTTTGCTAAATGTATTTCCTTGAATGATTACTTTCCACGCCACGTGAACTCATTTCTTCACAGGACTTGAGAAATTATATACTGTAATGTCAACCTGTTGTGGGGAGATAAGACAAAATGCTGAACTGTCATCTGTCACATAAATGTGAGATATAAATGATATAATCTCACTTCAAAATATGCTATATGTCACTTCTAAAGAAATAAATGTTATTTTAGATAGAAATGTAAAAATATATTCACACTGCCTGCTTTTAGAAATATGCATTAATTTACTTGTCAAGGATGGTTTATACACTTACCGTGTCTTCTTGCACAGCAAAAGTGTGAAAAAATATATGAGATTCCACTTTCAGTCTTTGAATGAACCTAATCTTCTTAAAATGTTTGTATTTTACACTACAAGTTGCATGTGAGGAAGAGACGGAGTTACAGACATTGTGGCAGCATCATACAGGTTCTATGCTGAGAAGGACAGTTGCCCAAAGTCTTGGATAGTACCTAACACATGAATAATAATGAAGGAAATGACACATAACAAAGGCAAACACAATTATAGAAGTGAAACAGATGGAGTAATGTATTTATGTATTTATTTATTGACACTTGTATACCAGTGAAGTCTGCCTGGGAAATAAATACCAATTTTCAGTGGAGGCCTTGGGAGAAAAGCTACAGAGAGTTAAATAATATCAAATAAAACAATGGTATCGATGTAATTAGAAAATATATATACATACATACCATTTGACAGTGGAATACATAGGTTGCAATAATGTACAACCCTAAAATATGTAACATATCAACTACACAGGACTAATACACATGTCTATGCACACTGCTCTAAATCACTAACTGCAACATATGAACGTAATGGCTTCATTGTGTTTATGGCATCTTACTATAGCTGCTAGAGTGAATGAACATCTAATGCTTTAGAACAACTTGTAAAAACAAATGAGTTCTGTGAGGTTTATACTTCTGCATGCACTTTACAGTGCAGAGCAGTCTGTTTATTTTACAAAAAAGATTAAGTTATTGCCATATTGCTTTCAGGAAGAATGCTATTGGGAAAATGTATTTATTTTTATTTTAATACATTGACAAGTGAAGCATATATAGAGGGTGGCCACAGTGGTGTAGCAGTTAGTGTTGCCACCTCACAGCAAGAGGTTCTCTGGTTCAATTCTCAGCTGGGGTGCCATTTGTGCAGAGTCTGCAAGTCTGTCATGTGGGTTTTCTTCTAAAGACATACTGTAGGTGGATTGGACACTCTCAATTGGCCCTATGTGTGTGTGCGTGCATGTGTGTGCCTTCTGTAGAAGGTTGGGTGCAGGGCTGGCAACTTGGCACTGTAAAACTTCACTGCCAATTGTTCTGTGGACTGTTGTTCTGCTGTGGCAACCCCTAACCAGGATAAGCTGAAAGAAGATGATATGACAAGTGTAGCATATATTATTCTCTGCAGACAGAATGGTGCTGTGAATAGTGATGGACATTATAGACTGTGAATGGAGAGAATCACAAAAGGAATAAAAGAGGAAGGCATGGTGTTTTTTTGGGCATCCAGAATAACAAATTTAGTAACACGGGTAATTTCTTCATGTGTGTGAACATTTTTTTACTCTGACTGGGCTGTCTGTTATTGAGCAGCTTTATGCATCCTTCTTTGGATCACGGTATCCCTAATGCTGTCTACTGTGCAAATGATTCATGGCAGTCCATGATATAGTAAACACAAACTGGTACACAATTCGGAATAACATAAACAGTGCCTGGTTCTTGTTTACACAGCCTTGGTTTTGGCTACATATAATATTCCAACCTCTTTAGCACAAGAATGTAGATTTTGCAATACACCTGATATGGGACATGTTATACAGAATGTCTGATTTTGCACGTGTGTTACACCTATTTATATTTCATTGAAAAAGTGAGCAGCAACCAGACTCAGTTTCTTAAAATGGGTATAGGGAATTTAAGCACACTGTGAATGTTTTCATTCTTCCTTATTTACATATATCACAAGAAAGTCTTTTATGGTCAATGCTTCTTATCCTGGTCATCATGTAACATTGCAGTACAAATTGACTTGGAAACTTCCTAGCAGTTAGGCTTACATGTCTGTTGTTTTAATCACTTTACTTTTTCTGTATGTTTAAGTTCTAATCTGTCTGACAGCTATTACAATCGGACCAGTATTTTACACTGTGGAAGAATTTGAAGTTGCTCAGCTTTGTGACTTGTGAAGGGGAAACTGTAGCAGGCAATAGTCATCTACCTGTTCTTTTCACTGGTGATACTGATCCAGCAAGGCATCAGCCATCGGCCTGATATTGCACATTTTTTTAGGAAATGTGCCAAATTGATTATGAATATTATCTGTTTTCTTTATTATTTTCTTCTAATGTTAACAACAGCAGTTCACGACTGTCTTACTAATTATTTAGGATAGCTACAAAGTACCTCAATTTGCAATAGTTTTAGAAAGTAATACAAGAGAAGGAGTGCAAGCATGTTTAATGTATAAGAATTCTATTTAATGTACTTGCTGTTCACTGCCTTAAAAAGTTTAGGTCAGTATTGACATTTATGGCATGGTAGATTAGGGCATTATCAACAGTTATGGCAGTGTAGATTAGGGCATTATCAACAGTTATGGCAGTGTAGATTAGGGCATTATCAACAGTTATGGCATGGTAGATTAGGGCAGTATCAACAGTTATGGCAGTGTAGATTAGGGCATTATCAACAGTTATGGCAGTGTAGATTAGGGCAGTATCAACAGTTATGGCATGGTAGATTAGGGCACTATCAACAGTTATGGCAGTGTAGATTAGGGCATTATCAACAGTTATGGCAGTGTAGATTAGGGCATTATCAACAGTTATGGCATGGTAGATTAGGGCAGTATCAACAGTTATGGCAGGGTAGATGAGGACAGGATCAACAGTTATGGCATGGTAGATTAGGGCAGGATTAACAGTTATGGCAGTGTAGATTAGGGCATTATCAACTATCATGGCAGTGTAGATTAGGGTACCATCAACACTTATGACAGTGTAGATTAGAGCACATTTATGGCAGTGTAGATTAGGGCAGTATCAACAGTTATGGCAGGGTAGATGAGACAATGCAATATGCAGAAATAACTTAATGTTTTCTGTAGTATCTTATGCCATGGTTAATTACCCCCAAACATACCTGTTTTTATGCATCAGTGCACACTTTGGTTGTTGTGAGCCCCCTGGCTTCTGGGGACCCAACCACAACAGGTTCTCTTATTTTGACATTTTGTTATGTGTTTAAAAAAAAACAACAAAAGTCAGTACGGCAATCTTGTGCACTTGTTGGACAATAATAATAATAAAATATAATGAAGTACAGCTACCGTCCAAAGGTCCAAGTCCCAAATAAGGAAACCAAATAGTAGGAGAAGACAGGACACGACCACCACAGGATAGTACATAAAATCCAAGTTTATTTAAATAAATAAGTGCTTTCACGTGCTCCCTCGGCACGCTTCTTCAGATTTCACTTTAACATTTGTATCTCAGCGTTTAAATATATCATCATAATTACTTAATTGAGGACAATCAATCCTAGATGCAAACAATTAAAGTAATTGTATGAAACAATCTGCATCGTCCATTGTGAGTTCTAGTAGAAAAAATTCTCCATTTAAAACAAAACAAAAATTAATAAACACACCTATTATATAGAATTTTGATATAAATAAAAACAGTCTAATGCCCAAGCAGGCTGAAATCAAGTCCATAGTACAAGCTCAAATGGATAATGTATAAGAACATCTTCCATAGAAAATATATATATGCTATGTAACATATAAGCTAATTCATGTTTTCTGTACATATTCATTGTGAGTCCAAAAACCTTCTTTATTGTGATACCAAAATTAAGTGCTTTCATCAGTTAAAACTTGACTTCATCAGAATTCACTAGAAAACTAAAAAAACTGTTTTAATATACAAACTGCTATTCAGTGATTGGTTAAAACGGAGAGGGCGAATTGATTAATGGACGCCCAGGCAACTTAACTACAAAAACAGGTACAAAACTATCCAAAAACCAATATAATAGTACTTGTTGTTGTTGCAAGGATAACGGAACAACTTCCAATATTATTAAAAACAGGGACAAAGCGAGGAAATGTGAACTCTCTTCAACTGGTTTTAGGAACTGTGATTCAAATACACACAATGGCACTTTCAAACAGTTTAACTATGGGGACATTATTAATAAGCATTATTCTTTTTCCAGATCAGCTTGTGTCGAATCTAACAACTCAAAAGGAAAAAAATCAGACTTTCAATTATTTTAAATCATTGAAAGATATGATTTATGTTTTTTTGAGAAAAGACTTTTAAAATACAAACTCTGCCAAATAGAAATTTGTTATTTGAATGAATGTTTAAAGAAAAACGTTGTGCCACAGGGGTTAAGAATTTTTAAGTTTCCTTTTGGTGTTTATTACAACAAAGAGAATCTTTGTGAATTAATAACTATGTTTGATAAATGGGGGCTTGAATTAATTATGAAGACTGTTTCATTTTATGAGAAAATGGAAGCTGATTTACAAAGGGAAGTGGAAAATTTAAACCAGATGATTGTAACTGACTTATTGTTTGAACAACACCAGGGTTTATATAATAAAATTTTGAACAGGGTGGATAGAAAATGTGATGGGACATTTAACAAAAAAGCAAAAAAGTTGGCCCGAGATTTAAAACAGTATCACAGTGGTAAAACATATCCTACTGAGAGACGTATTGTTCATAATCAAGGGAACATTGATGTTCCATCTCCTTTTAGGTCAGTTAATGAGCACATTTCAGGTCCTATGGACCTATAAACAACAGGGGAGGAAGAAGATTGTTTTGAAGGGGAAGAACAACCTCTCTTTGATTATCAGGATTTTCCTTTACCTTGATGCTCAAAAAGAATAGCGAGGTCGCAAGCAGGCGACTTACAACAAGGTAGTGCAGAAATATACGGATGCCCTAAGGTGGTAGTGACCTCTGGTTTAATTGAAAAATCTTCCAATAAGCCAATACAATATACCTTAAATGGTTTAAATATTTATAACTATACAGATAGAGAAACTTTTCCAGAATATTTTTCCCTTTTCTCTAAAGGTTTTAAGTTTGTACCTACTAAAATTCCAGATATTGCTGACACTTTAGTTGACATTCAACTTAACATGAGAAAGTTGAACTTACAATTATTGCATTCTAAGGTTAAGAAAGTTGATACAGATTTATCCAAAGAAGTATGTAAAAAAAGAAGCATGTTTAATCCCCCTTTAGACCCATTAATCAACATGTTTGAGAAGGTTGTTAAGGATGATATTTATAAAATTTGGGGTAAACACAAGAGAACCTTCCATAACCTTAGTAACACAGAGAGAATACTGTTGCAGAATTTAAGAAATGATAAGAGCATACGTATAATAGCACCGGATAAAGGGGGAGGCATTGTTTTATTCAATAGTACTGACTATACCAATATCATGCAGGGAATTTTATTTAATGCCAACAACTATTCCATATGTTCAAGAAACCAAATCCATATAGCATATCAGAGAATTGATAGTTTTCTATATGAATATTTTATGGACCAGAGAATTACAGGGGCAGTTTATGATTTTTTATCTAACATCCATCCAAGAATCCCTGGCATATTTGGTATACCCAAGGTACATAAGAATTTAGAGCATCCACCCTTTAGACCAATTATAGCAGCTACTGGGTCTAAAACACATAATTTATCTGTATATGTGGACAGGAAGATCAAACATGTTGTGGACATGTGTCCACACTTAGTTAAGGACTCATGGGATTTTCTTGGTCAACTTAAGAGCCACTTATGGAGTGCTGAAGGTTATCTTGTTACTATTGATATTATGGACTTGTTTATTTGTATTCCTAAACAAGAAGGTTTAGGTTATTTTGAGAAGACTTTATATAGTTTGTTCACAATGGAATGTGATGAAACAAAGTTAATTTGTGAAATGATGGAACTTATTTTAGACAATAATTACATATTTTTTGAGGGAGAATACTTCCAGCAGGTTAGAGGTGTGGCAGTGGGTGCCGCCTGTGCCCCAACCTATGCAAACATTGTATTATTAGGATGGGAGAGAGAATACGTGTTTGGAAGTGAATATTATGATTATATAAATTATTATTGTAGGTTTTTGGATGACATTTTTAGTTTTTGGAAGGGAACAGCTGAATCTATTCCTTTGTTCATCCAATACCTCAATAGTACAACCAATTTTTTGAAATTCACTTTCCAGTTTGATGCTTATGAAATTAGCTATCTTGACACACTCATCACTAAGGATAAGGACAAATTTACATCTAAAATATATCGCAAGAAAACTTTCTGCAATAATTATTTACATTTCAGCAGTCATCACCCTCTTTGTCAAAAGAAAAGTATTGTTAAAGGTCAAGCAATTAGGGTAGCTAGAATGACCTCTTCGGTGACCTTCTACCTGAGTTTGAAATTAAAAAAAAACATGTTTTTGGAAAGGGGTTACCCTATGGGTTTGGTGGAAAAAACTCTTAATAAAGTATATGTTGAATGGGGAAAGAAATATACCCCATTATTAGGTAAGGGATTAAATAAAAATCAATGTTCCGGGAAGATATTTAAAAAATCTAATGAAACCAACTTTGAACACATTTGTATTGTATAGTACAGCCCCCTATATCAACAAGTTACAGATGTTTTGTATAATAATTGGAGTATATTTAAAGTTGGCCATGAAAAATACCAAGTTTTTGGGGAAAAGCCAGTGTTCACCACAAAAATTGGGTTTAATTTGAAAAGGATTTTGGAAAGTAGACCAAAATGTCTTGTTACAGATGAAACTAACAATAATGGTACTAGACGTTGTGGGAGATGTAAATATTGTCCTTATGTTTCCCAGGAAAATAAGATTTGTTTGAAAAATCAGAACAACAGTACAATTTACCCTAGGAGAGGTAACTGTTTTCCTAGTAAGTTAGTTTACATTGCTATGTGTAACACCTGCAGCTCCTTCTATATTGGGAAGACTGAGAGGCTTCTCAAGACAAGAATTTATGAGCATTTGTATGATATAAAAAACAAAAAAGTCACAAATGCCTTGTACAAACACAGTATAATATGTAATAATTACACAGGTTTTCATTTTGCTATTCTAGATTTTGTACATTTGGAAGCCAGAGGTGGAGACTGGCAAAATATATTATTGAAAAAGGAATTGATGTGGCAACTCAGGCTTGTAGCAAATTCTCCCCCTAGCTTAAATGAATATTTAAATTTGGCACCAATTTTGAAAGAGAGGGCAGAACATGTTTAAATAAAGAATAGAAAAAATATGTATATATACAATATACATTATTTTTGAAATTAGTGTCTTTTCTTTCTTTTGTACATCATTACAATATTTCTTTTATGGCATTGATTGTTTTTAAGAAACATAGAATTTTAACTTAAATTTTAATCTTCGTTTTGTTTAAACATTAATTCTTGGTACTTTAAATCTTAATTGGTTTATTTGGTTTGCTAATTGTGAAAATATTTAACCAATCACTGAATAGCAGTTTGTATATTAAACAGTTTTTTTAGTTTTCTAGTGAATTCTGATGAAGTCAAGTTTTAACTGACGAAAGCGCTTAATTTTGGTATCACAATAAAGAAGGTTTTTGGACTCACAACGAATAGTGCTTTTATTGGGTTTAATTGTCTTTTTCAAGCACTATTGCACCTTTATGTTTTTGGTTTTCTGTACGTATGCATATGTTTGATGAATGCCAAAGACATATATATAAGTATCCTCGATGTAACTATAAATTGGATCATATCATGATTATATATAACTAAATAATTAATAGCAGTGAAAACATTTCAGCTATTTATCTATATACTATTAATACTCATATAATATTGAATAGCTTATAAATATATATGCATAACTTCCATATATAAAGATACAAAATAAAAAAACAATATTATCAAAACATATAATAACGTGTAAATAAATATAAATATATATATAACTAATCTAATTCCATAAAACATTTAAAACAAAACCAATTATATTTTAAACCCATAAAAATACTACTTACGAGCATCAAGCACAGGCTTAATGCTAATAAATTGGTTAAGACCTGGATCTACGTGAGCTCGTAATTTAAAAATCCAACAAAGCTCAATGGATTCTAGGTAATTCATGTTATTGCCTCCTTTCCTATTCTTTTTTACCAATTGTAACACCGTAAATTTAAAACTATGATTAATATGAGTTGTAGCATGTCTAGCTAATGCGTTCTGTTGATTCTTCTTTCTTATATCATAAATATGATTATACATTCTATCTTTTAATTTTCTTGAGGTCATGCCCACATGAAATACCGTACATTGTGTACAGGTTGCCAAATATATCAAGTTCTCATTATCACAACTGGCATGAAACCTAGGTGTAAATGTATAGTAAATGGTAGGCTGGATAAAACATTGTTCATCTATGATAAAGCTACAAATCTTGCATCTATTGCAACGATATGTGCCTAATTTGGTGGTTCTAGATCTATTGTGCTCGATGCAAGAATGTTCTCTGCATAAAATTCTTTTAAGATTCTTGCTATTTCTATAGCTAAACCTAGGGGTGTCTCCTATAATATTCAGGATCATTGGATCAACAGTTAGTACTTGCCAATTCTTCCTAATAATATCTACTAACTTACTGTTGTCATTAGTATATCTAGTAGTAAAAGTAACCCTAGGACCATTCGATATATTTCTCCTTCCATGGGTACATCTAATTGTATTACTACTGCCTTCTTCTGGTCCATTTAGTACTGAATCCTTAATCTTACTTACCATGCAGCTATTATAGCCTCTATCTACAAAGAGGGTATGTATGGTATCCAATTGTGTCTGCATGATCAAGGCGTCCTTACATAATCTAGTGATCCTAACAAATTGTCCCTTGACAATATTAGAGAATACAAATCTCGGATGCATACTGCTATAATGTAAGAGTGCATTCTTCCAGCATGATTTTCTATAGAAGGAAGTGGATATAGAACCTCATGTGTCCTTTGTTATACTTATATCCAAAAAATTCACTTTATTATATGAAAAATCCAGTGTGACTCTTAAGAATTCTGTGGTTGATTCCAGATAGCAAATAAAAGCTTTCAGTTCTTCTATATCACCTTTCCAGAAGAGTAGTATATCGTCCACAAACTTTCTATAGAAAATCACCTGTGGATAGAACGCACAACTGAGCAGGAACCTTTTCTCCCAGCAGTGTACTACTAGGTTTGCGTACAAATTAGCACATGGGGTGCCCATAGTGACACCCCATTTTGGTGCAAACAACTTATCAGTGAACATGAAGACATTATTAGTTAATACAGTCTCTAAAAGTGTACAGACAAGTATCTGTTGTTCATTGTTAATTCCTTCAGTTAAACATAAAACCTCCCTAACGGCTTCTATGCCGTATTCATTAGGAATTGAGGTGAACAGATTTTTAACATCTAGAGTTACCAATAGACAAGAAGGATCTATTCTACCATTGGTAAAGCCAGCTAACTCATTAATCAGTGGGTAACTATCTTTTAGAATAATAGGTATATTCCTGACCAAAGGTCCTAGTATACTTTCAATATAGACTGATATTCTCTCTGTCACCCAATCATCCCCTACCACTATAGGTCTCATCTTTGGGGGAAGATGTTCTTATGAACCTTGGGTAGGCCTTTTATATATATGGAATGAGAGGAAATTCAACTAAAAAATAATTATATAACTCCTGTGTAACCTGTCTGCACATCAAGAGGTCATACAAATCATCATGCACTCTTGTAACAATTCTTACAAAATGTTCATGGTTTATCTCCATGTAAGTATTAGTATCAAGTAACATGCACAACATTGCTGTATTATAATCATTAGCATCCAATAGTACTACCCCACCCCCCCTTATCAGCAGGTTTTATCACCAGATCTTCATTCAAGGATAAATTAACCAAAGACTGTTGTTGTTCCTTACTCAGATTAAAATATGTACATCTACGCCCTTGTTTCGCAAAATATGCATACAGATCATTTTCACATAGACTAATGAAACACTCTACATTTGCAGGTAAATGAGGAACAAAAGAACTTCTACATTTAAAATTGTACACTGGTTGTGAGACCATTTTGTTGTCAGTGGCAAACATCAATTTAAGTGCTATTGCATGCCTAAATAGTCTCAAATCAATCAACAACTCACTCAAGTCACTTGCTTGTGAAGGAATAAAGGATAAACCTTTGTTTAATAAATTATAGTCCGTGTGGCTAAGCTCAAACCTGGAGAAATTGAAGACAAGTTGATTCAATTCCGCACCCTTCGTCTCATACCTTGATTCTCCCCTGAGAATTTCCGCTTCCTGTGACCTCGACTGTTGGATCTGGTTCTGGAGGTTTCGCGGAACTTCATTGGAAAGGGAAAAAAAATGTTCCAGACTTTTACCCAAGACCTTCGGTCTCGCCCCCGAGGCAGTGCCATCATTCAGTTCCATCAACGCTTGTTGATTAGGTAGGGGAGTGACTACTGTGGAAAAAGTGTTCCACTCAAGACCTTCATTGAGTAACGTAGCTGATATACCAATTTCATTCAAACCACTGCCGCCAGAAGCATCAGTCGCTTTTAAAGGCATATTGTCAGTCACAACAAATTCATTGGCATGATCACTGTTGCTATTATTAAGATGTCTTGAATGGATTTTCGAGGTTGCGGATTCACTAGTTTGATTATTTCTCGGCCAAACAAACACCTGCCCCAATGTAAAATCTCTGTAGTCCCACTGTAACTTGCGGTACTTAATCTGCTGCAGCTTGTCTCTGTACATAGCTATTTGAGTATATAAGTTGTCCAATCTCTTCTCATAAACCCCTCCTTTGAAGCGGGTCCATAGATCTTTGTTCAAAGCCTCTACCTTATGCAATAACTCCGCTTCAATAGGGGAAAAATATTCAATCAATAATTTCATATAGTTGTAGCTAAGGTCTAGGTTTAGCTTCTGCCACTTCTTAAGGAGCTCAGGATGACTATCTCTGTAAGTCAGCATACAAAGTACCCTCATGCCACGAGGGACGATATGGAAGTGCAAACTTGCTTCCATATGTCCCCTCTGCCAAACCAGTCTTTGCAGTTTATACAGGTCATTTTCAAGCTCCCTACTCAAGTCATGAAAATTGTTTAAATTGTCAACAGTACCTGCAGCAGGTGATGTAAAAGGGTGATGTAACTCCAGGTTAAGTAAAGGATTGTTCTGTGTCTCAAAGATGCTATTCCACCTCTGATTCAAAAGAGTACTTTCAGGATTATAGTCCAATTCGACCGTAGATGTATCCATCGTGTGACAGTTGCCAGTACCAAGGTATGAAGAGAATAAACTATAATGAAGTACAGCTACTGTCCAAAGGTCCCAGTCCTGAATAAGGAAACCAAATAGTAGGAGAAGACAGAACACGACCACCACAGGATAGTGCATAAAATCCAAGTTTATTTAAATAAATAAGCGCTTTCACGTGCTCCCTCAGTACGCTTCTTCAGATTTCACTTTAACATTTGTATCTCAGCGTTTAAATATATCACCATAATTACTTAATTGAGAACAATCAATCCTAGATGCAAACAATTAAAGTAATTGTATGAAACAATCTGCATCCTCCATTGTGAGTTCTAGTAGAAAAAATTCTCCATTTAAAACAAAACAAAAATTAATATATACTATTAATTACACAATGTACAATGTTTTATGTGGGCATGACCTCAAGAAAATTAAAAGATAGAATGTATAATCATATTTATGATATAAGAAAGAAGAATCAATAGAACGCATTAGCTAGACATGCTACAACTCATATTAATCATAGTTTTAAATTTACGGTGTTACAATTGGTAAAAAAGAGTAGGAGAGGAGGCAATAACATGAATTACCTAGAATCCATTGAGCTTTGTTGGATTTTTAAATTACGAGCTCACGTAGATCCAGGTCTTAACCAATTTATTAGCATTAAGCCTGTGCTTGATGCTCGTAAGTAGTATTTTCATGGGTTTAAAATATAATTGGTTCTGTTTTAAATGTTTTATGGAATTAGATTAGTTTTATCTATCTATATATATATATATATATATATATATATATATATATATATATATATATTAGATTAGTTATATATATATTTATATTTATTTACACGTTATTATATGTTTTGATAATATTGTTGTTTTTTATTTTGTATCTTTATATATGGAAGTTACGCATATATATTTATAAGCTATTCAATATTATATGAGTATTAATAGTATATAGATAAATAGCTGAAATGTTTTCAATGCTATTAATTATTTAGTTATATATAATCATGATATGATCCAATTTATAGTTACATCGAGGATACTTATATATATGTCTTTGGCATTCATTAAACATATGCATATGTACAGAAAACATGAATTAGCTTATATGTTACATAGCATATATATATTTTCTATGGAAGATGTTCTTATACATTATCCATTTGAGCTTGTACTATGGACTTGATTTCAGCCTGCTTGGGCATTAGATTGTTTTTATTTATATCAAAATTCTATGTAATAGGTGTGTTTATTAATTTTTGTTTTGTTTTAAATGGAGAATTTTTTTCTACTAGAACTCACAATGGAGGATGCAGATCGTTTCGTACAATTACTTTAATTGTTTGCATCTAGGATTGATTGTCCTCAATTAAGTAATTATGATGATATATTTAAACGCTGAGATAGAAATGTTAAAGTGAAATCTGAAGAAGCGTGCCGAGGGAGCACGTGAAAGCACTTATTTATTTAAATAAACTTGGATTTTATGCACTATCCTGTGGTGGTTATGTCCTGTCTTCTCCTACAATAATAATAATAAGGAAACACATTCATGATTGGCACGACTCTTTCCTCTTTTAAAGTCAAAGCTATCTCTGGTTGCAGCAACAGTCAAGTAGCAGGCTTAATAATTTCATCAAATGTTTTACCACTGACATAGTACTCTTAACTTAGTTAAATCCTGCAGGTGGGCATTTTCTCCACTAAAACTAACAGCAGAGCCAGCTTTAGGCACAAGCAATACCTGTTTCTGTAATGCGGGAGGGGGTTCATCCTTGACTATGTGGGACCCCCCCACCAAAGGCTGTTACTGCTGGTTGGAGGAAAATGAGGAGAAATCATTAATTCTCTGCTTATGCAATTTATTCTTTTTTTTTCAAAAATGTTTTTTTTTTTTTATAACAAGAATAATAACAGTAATAACATATTTATACTCAAAACTGAAACAGATTATTTACAAAGTCCATAACAATGAAATACTTCTATATCATTCCATAAGGCCTTACAGAAACATTCAAATTTGGGATAACATATTACATGCAACAATCATATGAAACCAGTCAGCTTCTGTAACTTTACACCTCCAACATTTCATATCATTTGTTTTGTACATATTTGCAATTCTTTGAGGTGTTTAATAACTTCTGTGGAGGAATTTCCACGTGTATATTTTTCAGTAAGGAGAAATTGTTGTTTTTTGTACTGATTTTAGAAGTAATTTCTTGTTTTAGTAGTAAATTCTCCATTATTTGTTTTGATGGAGTATTCCCAAAAAGAAGCATTCATGGAATTATTATCATATCTAATGACTTTATATATTAGGGATATAAATGAGGTGCCTTTCAAAGAATCAGCAATTATATTAGTCAAAAGTTCTAGTGTTTTAATATGTTGTTTCCATGGGTTTGTAAGGAAAATATAGTTTTGTTATATATAAATTCTCTGCAGGTTTGTATGTCTATCCAGTTATTATTATGTAGGCTGTATCTAGTAATTAGATGGTTAGCTGAATAAATTCCATTAGTGGATAAGAATTGGTTCCAGTATATTAAGTCATTATTTTTAAATTCAAGCATTTTATTTCTATCAAAAGATATTAAACATTCATTAGTATAAGCAATAGGATAAATGAATATTAATAAGCTTTTAATTGACTGGTTAGATTGGGTGATTTTCATGAAATTTGCTATTATTAGACTAATAAAGGAGCAAAATTTTAACTTTTGCTTATCTTGTATGTATATTTTTAAAGACCAAATAAAGATATTTTGGTGTATTGTAGTTATAGGGTCAATTAACGTTCTATTATTGTTTAATAAAATTATTTCATGTAATAGTTTCCAATATGAATTATATGAGGGGTTTAACCATAAAAGGATTATATTAAAAATAGAAGCATTTACATAATATTCAATATTAGGAAAACTAATACCTCCTTCTTCCCAACTTGCCACATGTCTTTGTAAAGATATTCTGGGTTTTTGAGGATACCACAGAAATTTTAGTAAGTTATTACTAATGTTTTTTATTATTTTCTTGGATGGGGGAATGATTAAAGACTGTCTTATATAAAGAATTTTAGGTAGCACTATCATTTTAATTAGCATTAGTCTGTCCTCAAAAGTAAAATAAAGTTTGTTCCTATTATCTGTGAGATTAATAATTAGATTTGTTAAGATATTATAGTTTGTAGTAATTGTATTCTTATGAGTGGAATTAATTTGAACACCCAGGTATTTAATTTGTGTATTGCCCCAGCTACAGCATTTATAACTTTTCATTTTATAGTCAACTTTTTATTTATTAACAAAGTCTGGGTCTTGTTATGATTAAATTTTAGTCCAGATAAACCTTCAAATAAATCTAAAGTGTTAAGTAGCTGATCTAAAGATGTATCAATGTCTCCACTAGTTAGTAATAAATCATCAGCAAATAGCTGAATCTTTGGAAATATATTACTATTTAAATTATAGCCTTTAATGTGAACATTATTTCTAATATAGTTGGCTAGTGGTTCTACAGCTAGAGTGAAAATTAAAGGGCAACCTTGTTTTGTTCCTTTTGTAAGTTTAAATGAAGGGGTAAGAAAGAGCCTATCTTTACAAAAGAAACAGAGTCTCCATAAAGGTTTCTAATTAATTTTATAAAATTTAGGGGAAATTTATAGTGTTGTAAAGCTTTAAATAGATAGGACCAACTCAGTGAATCAAAAGCTTTGTTTATGTCTAGACTCATTATTGTTAATTTGTTTTTATTTTTATTAGCTAAATCTATAAGAGTCAGAAGTCTTATATTATCTTGGACTTTTCTGTGTTTAATAAAACCCATCTGATCTTCCTCTATTAGGCTAGGTATAATGGAATTGATTCTGTTTGATATTATGCTAATGAAAATCTTGTAATCTATATTTAATAGTGAGATGGGCCTATAGGAGGAACAGGAAGTAGGATATTTATCAGGTTTAAGTATGGGAGAGATTAATGAATATCTCCATGATGGTGGAATATTATAAGTAGTTTTGATTTCCCGAAATGTGTTTAGTAGTATTTTTAAGGTATTGTCAGGAAGGATTTTGTATATTTCAGGAATTAAACCATCTAACCCTGGTGCTTTATTAGTTTTTAAGTTGTTTATTTGATTTTTTAGTTCTGTATATGTGAAAGGTCTATCAATTTTAGCAATGTTCCCAGGGGATAAGGTCTTTAGAATATTATCAGATAAGAATTTGTCTAGATTTATATTTTCATTTATTGGTTTGAGAGTATTTATATTCTCATAATGTTTTTGAAACCTTATAGTATGGAATTTAAATTTGTAGCTTTTATTTTTCTCATATTTTCAGCATATGTAATTTCTTTTATGTGATTTCTTTCTTTGAAATACTTTGAGCGTACTGCAATTCTATGTAGACTTTTAGGATTGATAGAGTATGAACATAATTTAATTTTCTCTAGATTTATAGATATTTTGTGTTGCAATACATTTTGATATTCTTTGTTTAATTTATTTACATCATCTAAGACTTTCTTATCATTTGGTGTTAGATTACCTTTTAAGTTATCTAATTCAGTTTGAATATCTTGTAGTCTTTTATCCCAGTCCTTTCTTTTTTGCATATACCACATTTTAACTTCTCCATATAATACAACTTTGAGGGTGTCCCATAGAATTGTATCCAATACTTCTCCATTGTTATTTGTTTCTAAAAACTGATTAATTTCTGATAACATTCATTCTTGATAGCCTTTTATTTTCATAATATAAGCTGGTATTCTTTGGCAATGTATTAAAGGTTCAGTTTGAAAAGTTATACTAAAAGCAATGGCATTATGATCAGAAAGGGGGCAAGATATTAATAATACATTATCTATTTATGATTGTAAAGTATTTGACACTAAGACTTTATCTATATTAGTTTGCGTTCCAAACCTATATGAATAGTGAGAGAACTTTAGGGAAGAGGGAAGTTTTATATGGTATATGTCTTTTAAATTTCTTGTATTGCTATAATTATGTAGGTGTTTTGCTACAGGGGAGGTCTTGAAGGTTTTAGAACTCGTAATTTCATCAGATGAAAGAATGCAATTAAAATCCCCTGCAACTATCATTTCTCCTCTAGAATGTAAAGTTATAATGTCTAAGTATTTCTTTACTGACATTGTACCAATTCCAGGGATCCAGTAAGAGTTTATGAGTGTATAGTATTTCCTTTCAAGCTTAATTACTACTAAAGTTAACATACCCTCTTTGTCTATATATGAGTTTACAATTTCAGGAAGCCTTAGACTTTTTTTCCAAAGAATTAGTACACCTCTTCTTTTGTAATTAAATTGGGAACTAGTCAATATTTTATAGTCCTTTAGTGTTAGCTTATTTAAGTCTTGGGATATTAAATGTGTCTCCTGAAGAAATACTATATCAGCCTTATGTAAAGAAAGGTATTTATTAATGCTTGCTCTTTTAATATGGTTATTTTAGGCCATTAACATTCAATGATAGACATTTATACGTTAAGACCATTTAAAATGTATAATAGTTCAAAATAGCTAGAATGATTTCCTAGGGGATTAACCTTGTAGGTTATAACAAAATTTGTTGTGGACTGAGTTTCTGTAACAACTAAAGAATGTAAAATAGTATTTACAATAACATCCTTCTTCATGGAACCTAGTGTTCCTGGCTTAATATGTCTTACATACAAGCCACAGGTCTTCCAACACATATTCAATAACATTGGGTCACTGCGACTGCATGCTTCATTAATAACCAGAAAGAAGATAGGGTTATATATTGAAGAGTCTATATGAACTAATATTTTGATTAAGGTTAAATGTAAGTAATATATAATACCTTACTGTTCTTACAATCAATCATTCAGCAAATGGTAACAACAAACTTTTAAATTTGTGTGTGCATAAACTCTCTATTAATTAAAGTATTTATTCTATTATAACCTTCATTTCCCCTCCCCAAAAAACAGAAGTTTGTTTGAATAAACTAGGTCATATAAAATTTAAGAAAAAAGAAAATTTCAGTACATTACTACAAATGTTATATTTCATGGGGTGTCAAGTTGAGGAAACAGTATTAAAAAAAAAAAGAAAAGGAGTATGCAATAGTACATATATTTTTTACCTTCATCCACAATATTTTAACATTTAATATTTGATTAATCTCTATATTTTCTCATAATTTGTCTTGCAAGGTACTAACAAGACTTAGAAAAAAAAAACCCTCATCACATCATAGAGTTAACAAGTTATGGTAACAGTATAACACAGTATCCCTTAAAATTATTACAAAAACTAAGGGTGAAATACTTTAGCATTGACGTTTTAACCAATACTTCTCTAGTATGTAATGCATTCGTGCACCATCTCTGCACATAACCAATGTTCAAAAATATGTATTGTATTAAGTGGCTGTACTGCTTTTTTATTATATTTTTATTGGTACTCTTCCATTATCAGGACAACACCCCAATGAGCTGATGGAAATCTTGTATTACTTTTTCAAGGTGTGTGTTTGCAAGAGGGACAGTACCTTAACTTAATAACGTCCAATCAAGTCATGACATTTTCTAAATTTTATGACACTTTATTTCCTGTAGGTAGTACATCTCTTTCTACAGCTGTTTGGCACTGCTGATGAATACTGCGAGTAGATTAGGTAGTCCATTGCTTATGAGTTATTGCAAGCAAGACCCCTTGATTCTAGCACAAGATTTAGTAGCAGTTCTGTTGCACAAAAAGGGGGGACTTCACAACTTGTTTTTATTTTAGTGGAATGGCTTTCTTAGCAATGAATGCAGCAAAAGGATAGTTTTACAGACCAAAGATTAATATGAATGTGTGTAGCGTTTTTTCAGGAAGACAGAATCATTTTGTCTATTTCCTGATTATTCTTCATATATAGATTATACATACAACAGTGGCTGCTCAGTCATAACAAAGCTTTTAACTTCTTTATTGAACAATCTGCAGTGAAGACAAAGAATAATGGCTTTAAAACCTTACTCTATCTGAATTCCTGTTAATACAACACGTGTTGTATTAACATTCATTTTCTAAACAATAATAACTATGTATTTCTTGTGTTACTGCCTGAATGCAATGTAGTGCTTTACCAGGAAATGAAGCATTTTAGAAAGAACAGCACGGCAGTATGAGGCAAAATCAGGAGGACCACTCTATAAATTAACAGCAGTGCGATCATTACGTTGGAACTGTTGCCCTGACAACAAAAAAAAACTTCTTATTCAAGCAGCATTATAAACCTTGTAAAACATATAGATAGTTATTTTTATTTGTCAGGTATATTGAAATGCAGCTCATTTTATGTTTTGAGTTACTTTGCCATTTTTCCAGAGTTCCAATTGGTCCATTGTTCTCAAAGAGGAGCTACAGGTTCAGAGGTCAATTGTTCAGTTCCTGCTAGGCGTCTCAGTTGTTTCTGTGAAGAAATGAAGCTTGCGGATGGATTACAAGGCTCAAGCTGCTTTCAAAAACTCTAACTTCAAAACCATTTAGCTAAGAAGGCGGGAATTATATTTAACATGTATCAAATGATTAAAAAAAATGTTTGCGAAATGCTGCAAGTTTATTTGTGTTGCAAATCTATTGTACTGTAGAAAAATGGCAGTTTAAGCACATTTACTTCCATACTGCTTAAAAACAGGCATAAAATATAAGCTCTATCTTAAAGGTTATTAATAACTAATATGTCATGCTTGCTTCACTATATGAACACATCTCCAGTACTTTGTTAAACAACATAAACATAGCCTTGTTGGAGGCTCTATAGTTTTCATAAAATCAAGACATAGAATACTATAACCACACTGCAAGTGAGACATTGCACTTATGTAAATCCCAACATGTGAAATTAGCTATATTTTATGAACTTTTTTATGTGTGTTTACTTTTTAGGTATTAATAGAGAAAATAAATAAATAAATAATAATATATACTTTATCCAAGATGTAGTTTAATTCATGGAAGTTATTAAGAATAATAGCTAGGCATTTCTTAGGTACCTTGCAGTCTATGCTGAATGTAATGGATGCATTTTAATTACTAAAGGTTATTAAGAATAACAGCTAGGTATTTCTTAAGTACCTTACAGCTTATACTAAATGTGATGGATAAAGTTATGTTACTTCATATATCTATATTATTGATTTAAAATAGCAATAGAGATATTAATGAAAATAAAAATCATATTTTACCTTGTTTATCTTTGTAGCAATCTGTGATATCAGAATGTTAGTTGACTATTCAAAAGATTTAAGATAGAGGAGACAAAAAAGGCAAAAAAGTGCATTGTGTTCATTTGTCTTTGCGTTTCTTCTTGTCTTTCACAGTCCAGTCAGACGTTGGTGCTGCTTGTCTCTTTAATGTTGAAGTAGTATCCATCTGATCTTCTGTAGTTACCAGATTCTTCTTCTTTATAAAAGTGTTTGCTTCTTCTAAAGTTTCAAAGGTTCTTTTCCCTCAGGAAGGCAAAGTCTAATTTTGGCAGGGTATGTTAATTGTACCTTAATACCAGCTTGCTTGAGAGATTTGATGAGAAGAATGAAAGTTTTTCTTTTTGTAAAACAGTAGTAGAGTAGTCATTGTCAAATCTATCTGATCATTTACTTTTATAGGAGAGAGAGCCCAAGCTGATTTTAAGATCAGATCTTTGTCCTGGCTAGCCATTAGTTTTGCTATTATTGATCTAGGATATGTCTTCTTATTGTTTGATGGGATTGTAGTTAGTGATCTATGGGCTCTTTCAAAGCCAAAAGAAAGAGCCTCTGGTAAATTTAGTGTTTTAGGGATCCATGTTGTCAAAAAATTAATCATATTGTCTCCTTCCAGTCCTTCTGGTATACCGTATATCCTGATGTTATTTCTTCTGGTTTGGTTTTCTAAATAATCTACTTTATTGATGAGTGTGTTGTTTTGTAATAGGAGAGTTTCCATATTTTTCTCTCCATCTATCAGTCTGCTGTCAATATCCAAGACAGATTCTTCTATTGCTGAAATTTGTATTTTCTGTTGTTTTAGAATGTCACTCAGTATTTCAATTTGTTTATTGGAATCTTCTTTTATTTTATCCACTTTTGTATCTAGTTTGTCCATTTTTGTTATTAGGTCTTGGATATTTGTCAGAATGGAGTGTATCTCTTTCTTCAGAGAGCTGTCTTGCTGTGTAGATTTTAAGACTCGTCTTTTTTTTAAGTGCAGTTTTCCCTTCCTTCTTTCTTCTTGTTAGTTTGACAGGAAAATCTAGAGATTCTTAGATGAAAAATACACCAAAAGAAAGCTTTTGAGTTCTACTTTATAAAACTATTAATTTTAAATTATTTGTGGTGATTTTTAGTAATAAATCCTGTCAGGAAAGTTGAAAAGCTACAGAACAGAGATTTTATGCTGCTATCAGGCTTCCATCCAAGCCACGCCCCATTATGCAATTTATTCTTAATAGGGTTTTGAAATACCCTGTTAAGCCAGTGATCACTACATTAACTTAAGCAAGCTAAGTGCTAATGATCTGAAGCCCAGAGTGATTGATCCCAGTTCTTACCTGAGATTTTAAGAACAGATGATCCTGATCTTCAGGAATGTTTTTCTTTTTTATGAAGTTTTATAAATACTGTCAGGAGACCAAATACTACAACTCTCAACATATTTGTTCAACAGTTCTGGGCAAAACTGAAAACATTGCAGAATGATGGCTAGGCTCGTAAAGGCTCTGGGGTCATTAGCCTAGTACACAACTATGAACCTATAATGATAACTCAAAAGCAGGAATATAATATTACACTAATTAAATTAAAAAGTTAATAGAATGACATGTTTTGTATCAGCATGCATGTTTTGGGTAATAATAAGTATAAAACTGTGATGTCTTGAATTATTGATTGTGTCAGTAGTCGTGAATGGCATCAGCAAATCAGAATTCTTACAAGAGACACAGCAAAAATATAACAGAAAATCACTGACATTCTGTGAAATCAGGGACAGTGACAAGAATTTATTATTAATAATGACTTCAAAACAACGATACGTGATCTGATGTGGCAGTATTGCACAATGTATTATTTGCTGAAATCCGTGGAAAACTAGTATTGCAATGGCTTATGTTTGTGTATGTGGCAGGGAGGTGGGCTGTTGTGTAAGAGAAACAAGCTGGCTATAATTTAACTTTCTGTCACAAACATCATTGGCATTAACATTCTGCATATATGTGAGGGACATGCAGTGTATTTAAGAATATCAAGTTGGTCATAATTACTTTCACTTGCTGTCATGAAAATAGACCTTATACATGATAGGTGACAACCTTTGGTGGGTTGGCAGGAATAAGATGTGTGTGTATAAGCAATGTTCATTAACACAGTAGCACAAGGAGCAGCATTGTCATTTCACAGTGTTTGTCTTTGGTTGAGTTCTAGGCTATGTTTTTTCTATGTGGAGTCTCCCTGCCCTCCCTGTCTTCATGTGTGTCTGTCCATGTGCTCCAGTTTCCTTCAGCACCTCAAAGACATGCAATAGGTGAAACGGAATTCTCCCAGTTTCCCTGAAGGTTATTGTGTGGAGTGTGCATGTGTGTGTGTGTGTGTGTGTGTGTGTGTGTGTGTGTGTGTGTGTGTGTGTGTGTGTGTGTGTGTGTGTAAAAACGTCACTGATTTTTATCTATGTACACATAAATAGTGTCCAGCACATGCATAACTTTTCTGGGTAGCAGTAAAAATAAATGGATAACAAGTAATTATCTTTAAAAATAAGTCATAAAATACCTCACAGAACACTCAGAACTTTACAACATCTAGGTATTCTAGTGGACCTCACACACACACACACACACACATACCAGACTGTATAAAAGGATTTTGAAATGGACTTAGTGGTGCCCTCTGTTCTCAGCTGTACTCATTCCAAAAACAGCCCTGCACAGAGATGTGTACATAAGGTTACTCTAGCTTAAGTGTGTGTGCATGTGGGGGTGGGGTGCTGGTGATATCATCATGACTTCTTTATTTTGTCACAAAGTCACCTTGGAAGTTGCACAGAAAGTCATTATAGCTTGTGTTGGGGCTGTGTAGCGTGGACATTTTTTAACATTTCCTAAAAATCTTAGAGGTGTACAAAAATGTTACTATAGCTTGTGTAGGGGCAGTCGACTGTCAAGAAGTAGCAAACTGGAAAACTTTACTGTGATTATTATGTTTTACTTTCCTCACAATCACACATCAAGCACATATACAGGTGGCTGCAGGTGTGAGGAGAAAGAAGGCATGTTATGTATGTGTGTGTATATATATATATATATGTATATATATATATATATATATATATATATATATATATATATATATATATATATACATATACATATATATATATATATATATATATATATATATATATATATATATATATATATATATATATATATATATATATATAATTTGAACATTTGATTTCATTCCAATCTACCACAAGAGGGTTGTGCAGGCACTGAGTTGGGAGATAGGAATAGAAAGTATTCCCAGACAGGATTACTATATCCTTCCAAACATTTGTATTGTTAGTTTATTGTGAACTGCTATTCTGTCAACTTTGAATATTAAAACTTGAGTCCAACTTATGTCTTCCTTGAAAAGAAAAAAGTAACAACTGAAGTTGTTTTCCTAGTTATGATTTTTGTTGCGGTTCCTACTGAATCAAAATGTTGGGATAATGTTCTAAAATACACCTCAGAACATCTATAGCTCCATTGCTGGTGGCACCCAGACCTCCAGCTTAAGTTAGTTATTTCCTACACAGTTATTACTATGCTGTCTTCATCAGTTAAGTATTTTGAAAGGATGGAAGGAAAAATAAATTTGAACCTAAACACTGAATTTCTTTCCTTAAACAATCTATAAAGTTTTGATTAAGATATCATTGAATGAAATTAATGGCATCTTGAAAAAGCTGAAGAGTAAGGCAAAATATGAGAAAATGAAGAAAAAAGTAATATGCATGTTGTAGACAGCCCAGGAGGAGTGACAAATGGGAGGGTGGGCACTGGAGGATGTGTGGGGGGGGGTGAAACAGTGAGTAGTGGGAGGATACCATGGAGCCCTTTCATTATCTAAAGCACCATTTCACCTAAGGCAATCCCTGTACATAGAGATGTTGTAATGTATCATCACTGCAGCTAAATGTCCATCACCTTGAATGAATGTCTGTCTGTGAGATGTACCAACATAATACGGTACACAAGCCTGTCATTGGAAATGCAATTCAGTCTGTGCATACTACTCCTAAAACTTTTCAGCATGAACTCAATGGCTACTTTGGGGAGGTGACAGTCTAAGGGTGATACTTAGACTGGAAGTGCCTAGGAGGCTCTCAACTTGATACATGCAGGGATCCCTAAAATGTTAACAACAGCCCTGCCTCCTTAAGAGAAAGAAAAACAAAACAATCTATTTGGAAAATGAGAAGTTAAATGCTTGTTAACTAAATTTGCAGTTATTCGGGGGAGTGCAGGATAGTGTAAATTTATTCTAGATTGTATGACATGTTGCAAAGACAGAAACAAAAAGAAACTAGCTAAAATGCCTCACAAAGTCTTCAGTAGGATATATTAAGGTATCAAGTTAAATGTATACTATTTTCTTGCTTGCTTTACATAAAAGTTTGAGTTCTCAGGTATAACAACAGAGGAAATCTTGTACGTTTCATAAATCAACACTGTTAGCTTCTTTTTTTCAAGCAGTGTTATGGATTTATCTTGCCTATATTGGTAACATGACAAACTGCAGGTTTAAAGGTAGATGATTAATGAATAAGCTATGCACAAACATTTTTATTGTATTTGTGCCATATGATCAGTTTGTAAAATGTGCATTTCCTGCTAACAAAAATGGTACTGTTTTATATATGTTATTCATAGCATTTGTGAACTAGTAATGGAACATTTTCTTTATCGAGGATTTTAGCAGGATTCTTATTGCTTGTTGCCAGATGGGTGACTGACACTCAGAATGCATTCCCTAAAAGCTGGTGCACTCATTACCTAATGCAAACAAAAAGAGTTATTGGTAGAGGTAACTCATCAGTTAACTGGAGTCAAACCCTGCATCAGCTGTCCCTTTTCCCTGGGCTCACTGCACTTACACCTTGAGTCACAGAGAAAGCTCACCACTGTGGCAGCTGGACTTGGAGAAGAATGAAGTGATGAGTATTATTTGCCTTTTTCGGGATGTAGGTTGCTGCCCAACATTGTGGAGTCAGGGAGTAAAATGGGGTGGTTTGCCCATGCATATTTTTTGTGTGCGCCTTTTTTGACGTTTAGAGAATTGCTGCTTTGAGTAACAATTTCCCAAGGCTTTAGATATTTTGTGTCCATTAATCTCATTTTTTTTGTAAAGTATGTTATATTGCAGCCCAGGTTTTTGCAGTGAGGTATGAAATGGGCAGTTCACCAAGGCATCTTTTACAGAGTACTAGGTTAGTGGCATTTCTCAGACAGTAGAGCAGGGAGGCCAAGGAGCTACAAACCTCTGGAAGGAAAACCAGTCTGCAAATGATGTAGTATGGGATAAAACCTGTGTATATATAAAGTGTATGATATGAATGGCATGCATATGAATGTCCACTGATACGCACAGGCTAGTAAGTACCAACTCTATGTTATCACCATCCATACTATCACCCCAGATTACACACACACACACACACACACACACACACACACACACACACACACACACATATATATATATATATATATATATATATATATAAACAGCATGAACAAAACATGAAACAAGAGTGAAAGAAAAATAGATACACAAACCAGCAAAGTAACATGATTAATTTAAAAAATTATATTGAATAGTGGTGTACTGATAGTCTAACAGGTAACTTAAACAAAACATGCCTCCAAAATTACCAGCTGTCTATTGATATTTAATCATCTTCCTTTTTCATAAGTTCAGTATTAAGTCCTTGCTAGAGTCAGTATGCCAGCCTTTAAATGTTCTATGAATCATTTACATAGGTTTAGTTTGGTGACAGTTGATGAATGAAAAAGGATTTTTTTCTAATTGATGTTTATAAAATTGTTTCATTCTGTGATTCTACTTTTATGAGGACATTTTACTTTTAGATATAAAAGTTATGTACATAAATACTTAATACAGACTTAACCCCAAAAGGAAAACAAATGCTGTATCAACTACATATTGTCCTTGATGCTTATTCACTATATCTAATAAAGAAAATGGCAGACATACCTGAATATGTAGAACAGACCTTACTGAAAACAATAGCCAGTGCTTGTGTCACTCTGGAAATTTATAAGCACTGTTGTCCCAGTCTCCCCATTAAAACACATCACACCAAATGGCATATGATGGCCTTTATTAAACTTTCATAAACATTATTTTATTGAACGATATTTTAATTTATTAAACAAAACATGAACATTCATGTAACCATTCGTCAGGGCAGTGTATCTCCGGTCATCCTGCTGAAATAAGCAGCATCATCACCAATACTCATTCTTACTTATCAAAGCAGCATCCCACCTCTCACTTTCATTCTCCAACCTCCTTGAATCCTAAACCCAACATCAGAGGGGGGAAGAGAAGAGGGACATACCTACCCCTCTTCTTCATTTTCAAAAAAATGAATGACCGTGGAGAAGGCTGCAGATAAACCAGGCAAAACAACTTTTTTTCATTAGTCTTATTGGTTGTTTGTTTTTTGGAGCTTAGTTTTGATGGTACCCCTCTTCTTCGCCTAAGCATCCAGCCTGTCAAAGTAATAACAAAATACACAATGTCCTCAAAAAGAGGGAGGGATGGTGATTATCAATTTCACACTTAAAACTGATTCCCTCCCAGCTACACTCATATAAAAATCTTCTGAGACCCTCCCCACACCTACCCACTTGCTTCTCAAGTATTCTCCCTGCTAAGAACCAGTTGTAGAGGACAAATGACAGTCAGAAGCAGCAATCCAACTCTGTTTATTGTGTAGTACCAGTTGCAATAAAAAACAAACTTGACAAAAATGCATAAGTTCACAAACATGCTCATTATTATTATGTATGTGCCTATATAATGCATTGGTCATTTTTTTATTTTTTATATCAGATAAATGTTCATAAATTCTCTCTTTAGACTGTCTACACATCTTACCAATGTAGAATATGGGAAAATCCAAACATTTAGCCATATATACCACATGTTTGCTTTGGCAATTAAAATGACCCTTAATATGAATGTCCATGCCACTTAAACTAAATTTACTGCCACAAACCAAAATGTGGGAACATTGAGAGCACATACCACACTTGAAATTACCAGCTATTTTTAAACTATCCCCTAAGCTATAAGTACTGGATTCCAAATAGTTTTTAAATGACCTATCTCTTCTGTACACAAACTTAGGTTCATCACCCAATAATTTTACTTATGGTGAAGAATCCACTCC
Source organism: Protopterus annectens (assembly GCF_019279795.1). Classification (NCBI taxonomy): domain Eukaryota; kingdom Metazoa; phylum Chordata; order Ceratodontiformes; family Protopteridae; genus Protopterus; species Protopterus annectens. Next base: position 1,009,110,459 of record NC_056727.1, on the reverse strand, counting down.
ACCAAACTTTATTCAAGTAATTCTGTTGAGATTTCTGTAATCTTTACATAGGTTTCAAATTTATGGATAAGTTATATTTCTTTTTGGATGCTTCATTGCAAATGTGATTTTACTTAATTTTATATTCATTATGCTGTCAGTTTTCCTTTCTCCATTTTCCCCTCAACAAACCTACTGAAGTTCTGTACTATTGACTTCAACCTGGGTAAGGCCAAGATTCATTCAAGAAACATCATTTTTTTAGTTTTGCATTGCAGCAGTGTGGACCAAAAAAGGATTCCCACATACTTCTTAACTGTATAATGGCTCCCTTTCTGGGTACAATTATAATTATTGATTTGCATGAGTTTGATAGCTTAAGGACATATTTAAGAATGCTTTCCTTTTGTGTTCTGAGGACATCCCAGACCCACAACTATTTTTCATCTCCTGTTGCTCTACACCTGTCTCTGTTTAATCATGGGGGCATTGCTCCTACATTCTAAGCTTTATATTGCATTTATCTAGGCTTGGGCCATGGAATTTAATATTTCAAATTTTTTCTGCTTTTCCAAGTTCTATATTTTGTTGAGCTACTGTATGCACTTAACTTGTCCAAGTACTTCTTCGTGGTTGGGGTGTGCATAAGATCAAATGGTTTGAGGAAAAATCTTCAGGTGCATAATGTTTAGCAAGTACTGGTGTAAAGTTTCACTTTCTGATACTGACACTCTGCTCTTAGGTTCTCAAGATACACGTGTTTCTATTGGTTGATCTGTGCTTGTTTGGCGAAGCATTACCTTGAAACATTATTTCCGAGGTTTCCCCATGAGACCTTCCTGTTAGGTTTACTTTATCATCTTCTCTCAGATTTATTTGGTACATTTCAGTAACCACCAGTGAAAAGCATTATGTGAACATAATTTTTCACAGGCTTGTTCCCTGCTATGCAGTTATTTGTTTTAAGCTGTAACTTGGTGCACTTTAATCTCTGTATGTTTTCATGACAGTATTATTGTACATTGTATTTTCTTTTCCTGCAAGATATCACTTGTTCTTTTAACAGCATTCTGAAACTACTCTGGTTTCATGGATTTTACTTTGTATATTCAGTGGCTTGATAATGAAACCAATTGAC